>NW_027365180.1:0-133050 GCF_046119375.1 Phyllobates terribilis
AAGCTACTGACTGAATGAAAGGAGCTGGCATCTCACTCTCTTTGAATCTTCTTTATCATGCTAAGAGGAGCAGGAAAAAGCAAAAAATTTCAGAATTGCACCTTGCAATGCGGAGAAATTACTGTTTGTGCATTTACAATATTCATTGATTTTTGCCATTGAAAAACGTCCAGAAATGATTGAAGCAACTGACTGAATGAAAGGAGCTGGCATCTCACTCTCTTTGAATCTTCTTTATCATGCTAAGAGGAGCAGGAAAAAGCAAAAAATTTCAGAATTGCACCTTGCAATGCGGAGAAATTACTGTTTGTGCATTTACAATATTCATTGATTTTTGCCATTGAAAAACGTCCAGAAATAATTGAAGCTACTGACTGAATGAAAGGAGCTGGCATCTCACTCTCTTTGAATCTTCTTTATCATGCTAAGAGGAGCAGGAAAAAGCAAAAAATTTCAGAATTGCAACTTGCAATGCGGAGAAATTACTGTTTGTGCATTTACAATATTCATTGATTTTTGCCATTGAAAAACATCATGTTATTCATATACCAGAAATGATTGAAGCTACTGACTGAATGAAAGGAGCTGGCATCTCACTCTCTTTGAATCTTCTTTATCATGCAAAGAGGAGCAGGAAAAAGCAAAAAATTTCAGAATTGCACCTTGCAATGCGGAGAAATTACTGTTTGTGCATTTACAATATTCATTGATTTTTGCCATTGAAAAACGTCCAGAAATGATTGAAGCTACTGACTGAATGAAAGGAGCTGGCATCTCACTCTCTTTGAATCTTCTTTATCATGCTAAGAGGAGCAGGAAAAAGCAAAAAATTTCAGAATTGCACCTTGCAATGCGGAGAAATTTCTGTTTGTGCATTTACAATATTCATTGATTTTTGCCATTGAAAAACGTCCAGAAATGATTGAAGCAACTGACTGAATGAAAGGAGCTGGCATCTCACTCTCTTTGAATCTTCTTTATCATGCTAAGAGGAGCAGGAAAAAGCAAAAAATTTCAGAATTGCACCTTGCAATGCGGAGAAATTACTGTTTGTGCATTTACAATATTCATTGATTTTTGCCATTGAAAAACGTCCAGAAATAATTGAAGCTACTGACTGAATGAAAGGAGCTGGCATCTCACTCTCTTTGAATCTTCTTTATCATGCTAAGAGGAGCAGGAAAAAGCAAAAAATTTCAGAATTGCAACTTGCAATGCGGAGAAATTACTGTTTGTGCATTTACAATATTCATTGATTTTTGCCATTGAAAAACATCATGTTATTTATATACCAGAAATGATTGAAGCTACTGACTGAATGAAAGGAGCTGGCATCTCACTCTCTTTGAATCTTCTTTATCATGCTAAGAGGAGCAGGAAAAAGCAAAAAATTTCAGAATTGCACCTTGCAATGCGGAGAAATTACTGTTTGTGCATTTACAATATTCATTGATTTTTGCCATTGAAAAACGTCCAGAAATGATTGAAGCTACTGACTGAATGAAAGGAGCTGGCATCTCACTCTCTTTGAATCTTCTTTATCATGCTAAGAGGAGCAGGAAAAAGCAAAAAATTTCAGAATTGCACCTTGCAATGCGGAGAAATTACTGTTTGTGCTTTTACAATATTCATTGATTTTTGCCATTGAAAAACATCATGTTATTCTTATACCAGAAATGTTTGAAGCTACTGACTGAATGAAAGGAGCTGGCATCTCACTCTCTTTGAATCTTCTTTATCATGCTAAGAGGAGCAGGAAAAAGCAAAAAATTTCAGAATTGCACCTTGCAATGCGGAGAAATTACTGTTTGTGCATTTACAATATTCATTGATTTTTGCCATTGAAAAATGTCCAGAAATGATTGAAGCTGCTGACTGAATGAAAGGAGCTGGCATCTCACTCTCTTTGAATCTTCTTTATCATGCTAAGAGGAGCAGGAAAAAGCAAAAAATTTCAGAATTGCACCTTGCAATGCGGAGAAATTACTGTTTGTGCATTTACAATATTCATTGATTTTTGCCATTGAAAAACATCATGTTATTCATATACCAGAAATGATTGAAGCTACTGACTGAATGAAAGGAGCTGGCATCTCACTCTCTTTGAATCTTCTTTATCATGCTAAGAGGAGCAGGAAAAAGCAAAAAATTTCAGAATTGCACCTTGCAATGCGGAGAAATTACTGTTTGTGCATTTACAATATTCATTGATTTTTGCCATTGAAAAACGTCCAGAAATGATTGAAGCTACTGACTGAATGAAAGGAGCTGGCATCTCACTCTCTTTGAATCTTCTTTATCATGCTAAGAGGAGCAGGAAAAAGCAAAAAATTTCAGAATTGCACCTTGCAATGCGGAGAAATTACTGTTTGTGCATTTACAATATTCATTGATTTTTGCCATTGAAAAACGTCCAGAAATGATTGAAGCTACTGACTGAATGAAAGGAGCTGGCATCTCACTCTCTTTGAATCTTCTTTATCATGCTAAGAGGAGCAGGAAAAAGCAAAAAATTTCAGAATTGCACCTTGCAATGCGGAGAAATTACTGTTTTTGCTTTTACAATATTCATTGATTTTTGCCATTGAAAAACATCATGTTATTCATATACCAGAAATGATTGAAGCTACTGACTGAATGAAAGGAGCTGGCATCTCGCTCTCTTTGAATCTTCTTTATCATGCTAAGAGGAGCAGGAAAAAGCAAAAAATTTCAGAATTGCACCTTGCAATGCGGAGAAATTACTGTTTGTGCATTTACAATATTCATTGATTTTTGCCATTGAAAAACGTCCAGAAATGATTGAAGCTACTGACTGAATGAAAGGAGCTGGCATCTCACTCTCTTTGAATCTTCTTTATCATGCTAAGAGGAGCAGGAAAAAGCAAAAAATTTCAGAATTGCACCTTGCAATGTGGAGAAATTACTGTTTGTGCATTTACAATATTCATTGATTTTTGCCATTGAAAAACATCATGTTATTCATATACCAGAAATGATTGAAGCTACTGACTGAATGAAAGGAGCTGGCATCTCACTCTCTTTGAATCTTCTTTATCATGCTAAGAGGAGCAGGAAAAAGCAAAAAATTTCAGAATTGCACCTTGCAATGCGGAGAAATTACTGTTTGTGCATTTACAATATTCATTGATTTTTGCCATTGAAAAACATCATGTTATTCATATACCAGAAATGATTGAAGCTACTGACTGAATGAAAGGAGCTGGCATCTCACTCTCTTTGAATCTTCTTTATCATGCAAAGAGGAGCAGGAAAAAGCAAAAAATTTCAGAATTGCACCTTGCAATGCGGAGAAATTACTGTTTGTGCATTTACAATATTCATTGATTTTTGCCATTGAAAAACGTCCAGAAATGATTGAAGCTACTGACTGAATGAAAGGAGCTGGCATCTCACTCTCTTTGAATCTTCTTTATCATGCTAAGAGGAGCAGGAAAAAGCAAAAAATTTCAGAATTGCACCTTGCAATGCGGAGAAATTACTGTTTGTGCATTTACAATATTCATTGATTTTTGCCATTGAAAAACGTCCAGAAATGATTGAAGCAACTGACTGAATGAAAGGAGCTGGCATCTCACTCTCTTTGAATCTTCTTTATCATGCTAAGAGGAGCAGGAAAAAGCAAAAAATTTCAGAATTGCACCTTGCAATGCGGAGAAATTACTGTTTGTGCATTTACAATATTCATTGATTTTTGCCATTGAAAAACGTCCAGAAATAATTGAAGCTACTGACTGAATGAAAGGAGCTGGCATCTCACTCTCTTTGAATCTTCTTTATCATGCTAAGAGGAGCAGGAAAAAGCAAAAAATTTCAGAATTGCAACTTGCAATGCGGAGAAATTACTGTTTGTGCATTTACAATATTCATTGATTTTTGCCATTGAAAAACATCATGTTATTCATATACCAGAAATGATTGAAGCTACTGACTGAATGAAAGGAGCTGGCATCTCACTCTCTTTGAATCTTCTTTATCATGCAAAGAGGAGCAGGAAAAAGCAAAAAATTTCAGAATTGCACCTTGCAATGCGGAGAAATTACTGTTTGTGCATTTACAATATTCATTGATTTTTGCCATTGAAAAACGTCCAGAAATGATTGAAGCTACTGACTGAATGAAAGGAGCTGGCATCTCACTCTCTTTGAATCTTCTTTATCATGCTAAGAGGAGCAGGAAAAAGCAAAAAATTTCAGAATTGCACCTTGCAATGCGGAGAAATTTCTGTTTGTGCATTTACAATATTCATTGATTTTTGCCATTGAAAAACGTCCAGAAATGATTGAAGCAACTGACTGAATGAAAGGAGCTGGCATCTCACTCTCTTTGAATCTTCTTTATCATGCTAAGAGGAGCAGGAAAAAGCAAAAAATTTCAGAATTGCACCTTGCAATGCGGAGAAATTACTGTTTGTGCATTTACAATATTCATTGATTTTTGCCATTGAAAAACGTCCAGAAATAATTGAAGCTACTGACTGAATGAAAGGAGCTGGCATCTCACTCTCTTTGAATCTTCTTTATCATGCTAAGAGGAGCAGGAAAAAGCAAAAAATTTCAGAATTGCAACTTGCAATGCGGAGAAATTACTGTTTGTGCATTTACAATATTCATTGATTTTTGCCATTGAAAAACATCATGTTATTTATATACCAGAAATGATTGAAGCTACTGACTGAATGAAAGGAGCTGGCATCTCACTCTCTTTGAATCTTCTTTATCATGCTAAGAGGAGCAGGAAAAAGCAAAAAATTTCAGAATTGCACCTTGCAATGCGGAGAAATTACTGTTTGTGCATTTACAATATTCATTGATTTTTGCCATTGAAAAACGTCCAGAAATGATTGAAGCTACTGACTGAATGAAAGGAGCTGGCATCTCACTCTCTTTGAATCTTCTTTATCATGCTAAGAGGAGCAGGAAAAAGCAAAAAATTTCAGAATTGCACCTTGCAATGCGGAGAAATTACTGTTTGTGCTTTTACAATATTCATTGATTTTTGCCATTGAAAAACATCATGTTATTCATATACCAGAAATGTTTGAAGCTACTGACTGAATGAAAGGAGCTGGCATCTCACTCTCTTTGAATCTTCTTTATCATGCTAAGAGGAGCAGGAAAAAGCAAAAAATTTCAGAATTGCACCTTGCAATGCGGAGAAATTACTGTTTGTGCATTTACAATATTCATTGATTTTTGCCATTGAAAAATGTCCAGAAATGATTGAAGCTGCTGACTGAATGAAAGGAGCTGGCATCTCACTCTCTTTGAATCTTCTTTATCATGCTAAGAGGAGCAGGAAAAAGCAAAAAATTTCAGAATTGCACCTTGCAATGCGGAGAAATTACTGTTTGTGCATTTACAATATTCATTGATTTTTGCCATTGAAAAACATCATGTTATTCATATACCAGAAATGATTGAAGCTACTGACTGAATGAAAGGAGCTGGCATCTCACTCTCTTTGAATCTTCTTTATCATGCTAAGAGGAGCAGGAAAAAGCAAAAAATTTCAGAATTGCACCTTGCAATGCGGAGAAATTACTGTTTGTGCATTTACAATATTCATTGATTTTTGCCATTGAAAAACGTCCAGAAATGATTGAAGCTACTGACTGAATGAAAGGAGCTGGCATCTCACTCTCTTTGAATCTTCTTTATCATGCTAAGAGGAGCAGGAAAAAGCAAAAAATTTCAGAATTGCACCTTGCAATGCGGAGAAATTACTGTTTGTGCATTTACAATATTCATTGATTTTTGCCATTGAAAAACGTCCAGAAATGATTGAAGCTACTGACTGAATGAAAGGAGCTGGCATCTCACTCTCTTTGAATCTTCTTTATCATGCTAAGAGGAGCAGGAAAAAGCAAAAAATTTCAGAATTGCACCTTGCAATGCGGAGAAATTACTGTTTGTGCTTTTACAATATTCATTGATTTTTGCCATTGAAAAACATCATGTTATTCATATACCAGAAATGATTGAAGCTACTGACTGAATGAAAGGAGCTGGCATCTCGCTCTCTTTGAATCTTCTTTATCATGCTAAGAGGAGCAGGAAAAAGCAAAAAATTTCAGAATTGCACCTTGCAATGCGGAGAAATTACTGTTTGTGCATTTACAATATTCATTGATTTTTGCCATTGAAAAACGTCCAGAAATGATTGAAGCTACTGACTGAATGAAAGGAGCTGGCATCTCACTCTCTTTGAATCTTCTTTATCATGCTAAGAGGAGCAGGAAAAAGCAAAAAATTTCAGAATTGCACCTTGCAATGTGGAGAAATTACTGTTTGTGCATTTACAATATTCATTGATTTTTGCCATTGAAAAACATCATGTTATTCATATACCAGAAATGATTGAAGCTACTGACTGAATGAAAGGAGCTGGCATCTCACTCTCTTTGAATCTTCTTTATCATGCTAAGAGGAGCAGGAAAAAGCAAAAAATTTCAGAATTGCACCTTGCAATGCGGAGAAATTACTGTTTGTGCATTTACAATATTCATTGATTTTTGCCATTGAAAAACGTCCAGAAATGATTGAAGCTACTGACTGAATGAAAGGAGCTGGCATCTCACTCTCTTTGAATCTTCTTTATCATGCTAAGAGGAGCAGGAAAAAGCAAAAAATTTCAGAATTGCACCTTGCAATGCGGAGAAATTACTGTTTGTGCTTTTACAATATTCATTGATTTTTGCCATTGAAAAACATCATGTTATTCATATACCAGAAATGTTTGAAGCTACTGACTGAATGAAAGGAGCTGGCATCTCACTCTCTTTGAATCTTCTTTATCATGCTAAGAGGAGCAGGAAAAAGCAAAAAATTTCAGAATTGCACCTTGCAATGCGGAGAAATTACTGTTTGTGCATTTACAATATTCATTGATTTTTGCCATTGAAAAACGTCCAGAAATGATTGAAGCTACTGACTGAATGAATGGAGCTGGCATCTCACTCTCTTTGAATCTTCTTTATCATGCTAAGAGGAGCAGGAAAAAGCAAAAAATTTCAGAATTGCACCTTGCAATGCGGAGAAATTACTGTTTGTGCATTTACAATATTCATTGATTTTTGCCATTGAAAAACGTCCAGAAATGATTGAAGCTACTGACTGAATGAAAGGAGCTGGCATCTCACTCTCTTTGAATCTTCTTTATCATGCTAAGAGGAGCAGGAAAAAGCAAAAAATTTCAGAATTGCAACTTGCAATGCGGAGAAATTACTGTTTGTGCATTTACAATATTCATTGATTTTTGCCATTGAAAAACATCATGTTATTCATATACCAGAAATGATTGAAGCTACTGACTGAATGAAAGGAGCTGGCATCTCACTCTCTTTGAATCTTCTTTATCATGCTAAGAGGAGCAGGAAAAAGCAAAAAATTTCAGAATTGCACCTTGCAATGCGGAGAAATTACTGTTTGTGCATTTACAATATTCATTGATTTTTGCCATTGAAAAACATCCAGAAATGATTGAAGCTACTGACTGAATGAAAGGAGCTGGCATCTCACTCTCTTTGAATCTTCTTTATCATGCTAAGAGGAGCAGGAAAAAGCAAAAAATTTCAGAATTGCACCTTGCAATGCGGAGAAATTACTGTTTGTGCTTTTACAATATTCATTGATTTTTGCCATTGAAAAACATCATGTTATTCATATACCAGAAATGTTTGAAGCTACTGACTGAATGAAAGGAGCTGGCATCTCACTCTCTTTGAATCTTCTTTATCATGCTAAGAGGAGCAGGAAAAAGCAAAAAATTGCAGAATTGCACCTTGCAATGCGGAGAAATTACTGTTTGTGCATTTACAATATTCATTGATTTTTGCCATTGAAAAACGTCCAGAAATGATTGAAGCTACTGACTGAATGAAAGGAGCTGGCATCTCACTCTCTTTGAATCTTCTTTATCATGCTAAGAGGAGCAGGAAAAAGCAAAAAATTTCAGAATTGCACCTTGCAATGCGGAGAAATTACTGTTTGTGCATTTACAATATTCATTGATTTTTGCCATTGAAAAACGTCCAGAAATGATTGAAGCTACTGACTGAATGAAAGGAGCTGGCATCTCACTCTCTTTGAATCTTCTTTATCATGCTAAGAGGAGCAGGAAAAAGCAAAAAATTTCAGAATTGCACCTTGCAATGCGGAGAAATTACTGTTTGTGCTTTTACAATATTCATTGATTTTTGCCATTGAAAAACATCATGTTATTCATATACCAGAAATGTTTGAAGCTACTGACTGAATGAAAGGAGCTGGCATCTCACTCTCTTTGAATCTTCTTTATCATGCTAAGAGGAGCAGGAAAAAGCAAAAAATTTCAGAATTGCACCTTGCAATGCGGAGAAATTACTGTTTGTGCATTTACAATATTCATTGATTTTTGCCATTGAAAAACGTCCAGAAATGATTGAAGCTACTGACTGAATGAAAGGAGCTGGCATCTCACTCTCTTTGAATCTTCTTTATCATGCTAAGAGGAGCAGGAAAAAGCAAAAAATTTCAGAATTGCACCTTGCAATGCGGAGAAATTACTGTTTGTGCATTTACAATATTCATTGATTTTTGCCATTGAAAAACGTCCAGAAATGATTGAAGCTACTGACTGAATGAAAGGAGCTGGCATCTCACTCTCTTTGAATCTTCTTTATCATGCTAAGAGGAGCAGGAAAAAGCAAAAAATTTCAGAATTGCAACTTGCAATGCGGAGAAATTACTGTTTGTGCATTTACAATATTCATTGATTTTTGCCATTGAAAAACATCATGTTATTCATATACCAGAAATGATTGAAGCTACTGACTGAATGAAAGGAGCTGGCATCTCACTCTCTTTGAATCTTCTTTATCATGCTAAGAGGAGCAGGAAAAAGCAAAAAATTTCAGAATTGCACCTTGCAATGCGGAGAAATTACTGTTTGTGCATTTACAATATTCATTGATTTTTGCCATTGAAAAACGTCCAGAAATGATTGAAGCTACTGACTGAATGAAAGGAGCTGGCATCTCACTCTCTTTGAATCTTCTTTATCATGCTAAGAGGAGCAGGAAAAAGCAAAAAATTTCAGAATTGCACCTTGCAATGCGGAGAAATTACTGTTTGTGCTTTTACAATATTCAATGATTTTTGCCATTGAAAAACATCATGTTATTCATATACCAGAAATGTTTGAAGCTACTGACTGAATGAAAGGAGCTGGCATCTCACTCTCTTTGAATCTTCTTTATCATGCTAAGAGGAGCAGGAAAAAGCAAAAAATTTCAGAATTGCACCTTGCAATGCGGAGAAATTACTGTTTGTGCATTTACAATATTCATTGATTTTTGCCATTGAAAAACGTCCAGAAATGATTGAAGCTACTGACTGAATGAAAGGAGCTGGCATCTCACTCTCTTTGAATCTTCTTTATCATGCTAAGAGGAGCAGGAAAAAGCAAAAAATTTCAGAATTGCACCTTGCAATGCGGAGAAATTACTGTTTGTGCATTTACAATATTCATTGATTTTTGCCATTGAAAAACGTCCAGAAATGATTGAAGCTACTGACTGAATGAAAGGAGCTGGCATCTCACTCTCTTTGAATCTTCTTTATCATGCTAAGAGGAGCAGGAAAAAGCAAAAAATTTCAGAATTGCACCTTGCAATGCGGAGAAATTACTGTTTGTGCATTTACAATATTCATTGATTTTTGCCATTGAAAAACATCATGTTATTCATATACCAGAATTGATTGAAGCTACTGACTGAATGAAAGGAGCTGGCATCTTACTCTCTTTGAATCTTCTTTGTCATGCTAAGAGGAGCAGGAAAAAGCAAAAAATTTCAGAATTGCACCTTGCAATGCGGAGAAATTACTGTTTGTGCATTTACAATATTCATTGATTTTTGCCATTGAAAAACGTCCAGAAATGATTGAAGCTACTGACTGAATGAAAGGAGCTGGCATCTCACTCTCTTTGAATCTTCTTTATCATGCTAAGAGGAGCAGGAAAAAGCAAAAAATTTCAGAATTGCACCTTGCAATGCGGAGAAATTACTGTTTGTGCATTTACAATATTCATTGATTTTTGCCATTGAAAAACGTCCAGAAATGATTGAAGCTACTGACTGAATGAAAGGAGCTGGCATCTCACTCTCTTTGAATCTTCTTTATCATGCTAAGAGGAGCAGGAAAAAGCAAAAAATTTCAGAATTGCACCTTGCAATGCGGAGAAATTACTCTTTGTGCATTTACAATATTCATTGATTTTTGCCATTGAAAAACATCATGTTATTCATATACCAGAAATGTTTGAAGCTACTGACTGAATGAAAGGAGCTGGCATCTCACTCTCTTTGAATCTTCTTTATCATGCTAAGAGGAGCAGGAAAAAGCAAAAAATTTCAGAATTGCACCTTGCAATGCGGAGAAATTACTGTTTGTGCATTTACAATATTCATTGATTTTTGCCATTGAAAAACATCATGTTATTCATATACCAGAAATGTTTGAAGCTACTGACTGAATGAAAGGAGCTGGCATCTCACTCTCTTTGAATCTTCTTTATCATGCTAAGAGGAGCAGGAAAAAGCAAAAAATTTCAGAATTGCACCTTGCAATGTGGAGAAATTACTGTTTGTGCATTTACAATATTCATTGATTTTTACCATTGAAAAACGTCCAGAAATGATTGAAGCTACTGACTGAATGAAAGTAGCTGGCATCTCACTCTCTTTGAATCTTCTTTATCATGCTAAGAGGAGCAGGAAAAAGCAAAAAATTTCAGACTTGCACCTTGCAATGCGGAGAAATTACTCTTTGTGCATTTACAATATTCATTGATTTTTGCCATTGAAAAACATCATGTTATTCATATACCAGAAATGTTTGAAGCTACTGACTGAATGAAAGGAGCTGGCATCTCACTCTCTTTGAATCTTCTTTATCATGCTAAGAGGAGCAGGAAAAAGCAAAAAATTTCAGAATTGCACCTTGCAATGCGGAGAAATTACTGTTTGTGCATTTACAATATTCATTGATTTTTGCCATTGAAAAACGTCCAGAAATGATTGAAGCTACTGACTGAATGAAAGGAGCTGGCATCTCACTCTCTTTGAATCTTCTTTATCATGCTAAGAGGAGCAGGAAAAAGCAAAAAATTTCAGAATTGCACCTTGCAATGCGGAGAAATTACTGTTTGTGCATTTACAATATTCATTGATTTTTGCCATTGAAAAACGTCCAGAAATGATTGAAGCTACTGACTGAATGAAAGGAGCTGGCATCTCACTCTCTTTGAATCTTCTTTATCATGCTAAGAGGAGCAGGAAAAATCAAAAAATTTCAGAATTGCACCTTGCAATGCGGAGAAATTACTGTTTGTGCATTTACAATATTCAATGATTTTTGCCATTGAAAAACATGTTATTCATATACCAGAAATGTGTGAAGCTACTGACTGAATGAAAGGAGCTGGCATCTCACTCTCTTTGAATCTTCTTTATCATGCTAGGATTAGCAGGAAAAAGCAAAAAATTTCAGAATTGCACCTTGCAATGTGGAGATATCACTGTTTGTGCATTTACAATATTCATTGATTTTTGCCATTGAAAAACGTCCAGAAATGTTTATACCAGAAATGTTTGAAGCTACTGACTGAATGAAAGGAGCTGGCATCTCACTCTCTTTGAATCTTCTTTATCATGCTAAGAGGAGCAGGAAAAAGCAAAAAAATTCAGAATTGCACCTTGCAATGCGGAGAAATTACTGTTTGTGCATTTACAATATTCATTGATTTTTGCCATTGAAAAATGTCCAGAAATGATTGAAGCTACTGACTGAATGAAAGGAGCTGGCATCTCACTCTCTTTGAATCTTCTTTATCATGCTAAGAGGAGCAGGAAAAAGCAAAAAATTTCAGAATTGCACCTTGCAATGCGGAGAAATTACTGTTTGTGCATTTACAATATTCATTGATTTTTGCCATTGAAAAACGTCCAGAAATGATTGAAGCTACTGACTGAATGAAAGGAGCTGGCATCTCACTCTCTTTGAATCTTCTTTATCATGCTAAGAGGAGCAGGAAAAAGCAAAAAATTTCAGAATTGCACCTTGCAATGTGGAGAAATTACTGTTTGTGCATTTACAATATTCATTGATTTTTGCCATTGAAAAACATCATGTTATTCATACCCAGAAATGATTGAAGCTACTGACTGAATGAAAGGAGCTGGCATCTCACTCTCTTTGAATCTTCTTTATCATGCTAAGAGGAGCAGGAAAAAGCAAAACATTTCAGAATTGCACCTTGCAATGTGGAGAAATTACTGTTTGTGCATTTACAATATTCATTGATTTTTGCCATTGAAAAACGTCCAGAAATGATTGAAGCTACTGACTGAATGAAAGGAGCTGGCATCTCACTCTCTTTGAATCTTCTTTATCATGCTAAGAGGAGCAGGAAAAAGCAAAAAATTTCAGAATTGCACCTTGCAATGCGGAGAAATTACTGTTTGTGCATTTACAATATTCATTGATTTTTGCCATTGAAAAACGTCCAGAAATGATTGAAGCTACTGACTGAATGAAAGGAGCTGGCATCTCACTCTCTTTGAATCTTCTTTATCATGCTAAGAGGAGCAGGAAAAAGCAAAAAATTTCAGAATTGCACCTTGCAATGCGGAGAAATTACTGTTTGTGCATTTACAATATTCATTGATTTTTGCCATTGAAAAACATCATGTTATTCATATACCAGAAATGATTGAAGCTACTGACTGAATGAAAGGAGCTGGCATCTCACTCTCTTTGAATCTTCTTTATCATGCTAAGAGGAGCAGGAAAAAGCAAAAAATTTCAGAATTGCACCTTGCAATGCGGAGAAATTACTGTTTGTGCATTTACAATATTCATTGATTTTTGCCATTGAAAAACGTCCAGAAGTGATTGAAGCTACTGACTGAATGAAAGGAGCTGGCATCTCACTCTCTTTGAATCTTCTTTATCATGCTAAGAGGAGCAGGAAAAAGCAAAAAAATTCAGAATTGCACCTTGCAATGCGGAGAAATTACTGTTTGTGCATTTACAATATTCATTGATTTTTGCCATTGAAAAACGTCCAGAAATGATTGAAGCTACTGACTGAATGAAAGGAGCTGGCATCTCACTCTCTTTGAATCTTCTTTACCATGCTAAGAGGAGCAGGAAAAAGCAAAAAATTTCAGAATTGCACCTTGCAATGCGGAGAAATTACTGTTTGTGCAGTTACAATATTCATTGATTTTTGCCATTGAAAAACATCATGTTATTCATATACCAGAAATGATTGAAGCTACTGACTGAATGAAAGGAGCTGGCATCTCACTCTCTTTGAATCTTCTTTATCATGCTAAGAGGAGCAGGAAAAAGCAAAAAATTTCAGAATTGCACCTTGCAATGCGGAGAAATTACTGTTTGTGCATTTACAATATTCATTGATTTTTGCCATTGAAAAACGTCCAGAAATGATTGAAGCTACTGACTGAATGAAAGGAGCTGGCATCTCACTCTCTTTGAATCTTCTTTATCATGCTAAGAGGAGCAAGAAAAAGCAAAAAATTTCAGAATTGCACCTTGCAATGCGGAGAAATTACTGTTTGTGCATTTACAATATTCATTGATTTTTGCCATTGAAAAACGTCCAGAAATGATTGAAGCTACTGACTGAATGAAAGGAGCTGGCATGTAACTCTCTTTGAGTCTTCTTTATCATGCTAAGAGGAGCAAGAAAAAGCAAAAAATTTCAGAATTGCACCTTGCAATGCGGAGAAATTACTCTTTGTGCATTTACAATATTCATTGATTTTTGCCATTGAAAAACATCATGTTATTCATTTACCAGAAATGTTTGAAGCTACTGACTGAATGAAAGAAGCTGGCATCTCACTATCTTTGAATCTTCTTTATCATGCTAAGAGGAGCAGGAAAAAGCAAAAAATTTCAGAATTCCACCTTACAATGCGGAGAAATTACTGTTTGTGCATATACAATATTCATTGATTTTTGCCATTGAAAAACGTCCAGAAATGTTTGAAGCTACTGACTGAATGAAAGGAGCTGGCATCTCACTCTATTTGAATATTCTTTATCATGCTAGGATTAGCAGGAAAAAGCAAAAAATTTCAGAATTGCACCTTGCAATGTGGAGATATTACTGTTTGTGCATTTACAATATTCATTGATTTTTGCCATTGAAAAACGTCCAGAAATGTTTATACCAGAAATGTTTGAAGCTACTGACTGAATGAAAGGAGCTGGCATCTCACTCTCTTTGAATCTTCTTTATCATGCTAAGAGGAGCAGGAAAAAGCAAAAAAAATCAGAATTGCACCTTGCAATGCGGAGAAATTACTGTTTGTGCATTTACAATATTCATTGATTTTTGCCATTGGAAAATGTCCAGAAATGATTGAAGCTACTGACTGAATGAAAGGAGCTGGCATCTCACTCTCTTTGAATCTTCTTTATCATGCTAAGAGGAGCAGGAAAAAGCAAAAAATTTCAGAATTGCACCTTGCAATGCGGAGAAATTACTGTTTGTGCATTTACAATATTCATTGATTTTTGCCATTGAAAAACGTCCAGAAATGATTGAAGCTACTGACTGAATGAAAGGAGCTGGCATCTCACTCTCTTTGAATCTTCTTTATCATGCTAAGAGGAGCAGGAAAAAGCAAAAAATTTCAGAATTGCACCTTGCAATGTGGAGAAATTACTGTTTGTGCATTTACAATATTCATTGATTTTTGCCATTGAAAAACATCATGTTATTCATACCCAGAAATGATTGAAGCTACTGACTGAATGAAAGGAGCTGGCATCTCACTCTCTTTGAATCTTCTTTATCATGCTAAGAGGAGCAGGAAAAAGCAAAACATTTCAGAATTGCACCTTGCAATGCGGAGAAATTACTGTTTGTGCATTTACAATATTCATTGATTTTTGCCATTGAAAAACGTCCAGAAATGATTGAAGCTACTGACTGAATGAAAGGAGCTGGCATCTCACTCTCTTTGAATCTTCTTTATCATGCTAAGAGGAGCAGGAAAAAGCAAAAAATTTCAGAATTGCACCTTGCAATGCGGAGAAATTACTGTTTGTGCATTTACAATATTCATTGATTTTTGCCATTGAAAAACGTCCAGAAATGATTGAAGCTACTGACTGAATGAAAGGAGCTGGCATCTCACTCTCTTTGAATCTTCTTTACCATGCTAAGAGGAGCAGGAAAAAGCAAAAAATTTCAGAATTGCACCTTGCAATGCGGAGAAATTACTGTTTGTGCATTTACAATATTCATTGATTTTTGCCATTGAAAAACATCATGTTATTCATATACCAGAAATGATTGAAGCTACTGACTGAATGAAAGGAGCTGGCATCTCACTCTCTTTGAATCTTCTTTATCATGCTAAGAGGAGCAGGAAAAAGCAAAAAATTTCAGAATTGCACCTTGCAATGCGGAGAAATTACTGTTTGTGCATTTACAATATTCATTGATTATTGCCATTGAAAAACGTCCAGAAATGATTGAAGCTACTGACTGAATGAAAGGAGCTGGCATCTCAATCTCTTTGAATCTTCTTTATCATGCTAAGAGGAGCAGGAAAAAGCAAAAAATTTCAGAATTGCACCTTGCAATGCGGAGAAATTACTGTTTGTGCATTTACAATATTCATTGATTTTTGCCATTGAAAAACGTCCAGAAATGATTGAAGCTACTGACTGAATGAAAGGAGCTGGCATCTCACTCTCTTTGAATCTTCTTTACCATGCTAAGAGGAGCAGGAAAAAGCAAAAAATTTCAGATTTGCACCTTGCAATGCGGAGAAATTACTGTTTGTGCAGTTACAATATTCATTGATTTTTGCCATTGAAAAACATCATGTTATTCATATACCAGAAATGATTGAAGCTACTGACTGAATGAAAGGAGCTGGCATCTCACTCTCTTTGAATCTTCTTTATCATGCTAAGAGGAGCAGGAAAAAGCAAAAAATTTCAGAATTGCACCTTGCAATGCGGAGAAATTACTGTTTGTGCATTTACAATATTCATTGATTTTTGCCATTGAAAAACGTCCAGAAATGATTGAAGCTACTGACTGAATGAAAGGAGCTGGCATCTCACTCTCTTTGAATCTTCTTTATCATGCTAAGAGGAGCAGGAAAAAGCAAAAAATTTCAGAATTGCACCTTGCAATGCGGAGAAATTACTGTTTGTGCATTTACAATATTCATTGATTTTTGCCATTGAAAAACGTCCAGAAATGATTGAAGCTACTGACTGAATGAAAGGAGCTGGCATGTAACTCTCTTTGAGTCTTCTTTATCATGCTAAGAGGAGCAGGAAAAAGCAAAAAATTTCAGAATTGCACCTTGCAATGCGGAGAAATTACTCTTTGTGCATTTACAATATTCATTGATTTTTGCCATTGAAAAACATCATGTTATTCATTTACCAGAAATGTTTGAAGCTACTGACTGAATGAAAGAAGCTGGCATCTCACTATCTTTGAATCTTCTTTATCATGCTAAGAGGAGCAGGAAAAAGCAAAAAATTTCAGAATTCCACCTTACAATGCGGAGAAATTACTGTTTGTGCATATACAATATTCATTGATTTTTGCCATTGAAAAACGTCCAGAAAAGATTGAAGCTACTGACTGAATGAAAGGAGCTGGCATCTCACTCTCTTTGAATCTTCTTTATCATGCTAAGAGGAGCAGGAAAAAGCAAAAAATTTCAGAATTGCACCTTGCAATGCGGAGAAATTACTGTTTGTGCATTTACAATATTCATTGATTTTTGCCATTGAAAAACATCATGTTATTCATATACCAGAAATGTTTGAAGCTACTGACTGAATGAAAGGAGCTGGCATCTCACTCTCTTTGAATCTTCTTTATCATGCTAAGAGGAGCAGGAAAAAGCAAAAAATTTCAGAATTGCACGTTGCAATGCGGAGAAATTACTGTTTGTGCATTTACAATATTCATTGATTTTTGCCATTGAAAAACATCCAGAAATGATTGAAGCTACTGACTGAATGAAAGGAGCTGGCATCTCACTCTCTTTGAATCTTCTTTATCATGCTAGGATTAGCAGGAAAAAGCAAAAAATTTCAGAATTGCACCTTGCAATGTGGAGATATTACTGTTTGTGCATTTACAATATTCATTGATTTTTGCCATTGAAAAACGTCCAGAAATGTTTGAAGCTACTGACTGAATGAAAGGAGCTGGCATCTCACTCTCTTTGAATCTTCTTTATCATGCTAGGATTAGCAGGAAAAAGCAAAAAATTTCAGAATTGCACCTTGCAATGTGGAGATATTACTGTTTGTGCATTTACAATATTCATTGATTTTTGCCATTGAAAAACGTACAGAAATGTTTGAAGCTACTGACTGAATGAAAGGAGCTGGCATCTCACTCTCTTTGAATCTTCTTTATCATGCTAGGAGTAGCAGGAAAAAGCAAAAAATTTCAGAATTGCACCTTGCAATGTGGAGATATTACTGTTTGTGCATTTACAATATTCATTGATTTTTGCCATTGAAAAACGTCCAGAAATGTTTGAAGCTACTGACTGAATGAAAGGAGCTGGCATCTCACTCTCTTTGAATCTTCTTTATCATGCTAGGATTAGCAGGAAAAAGCAAAAAATTTCAGAATTGCACCTTGCAATGTGGAGATATTACTGTTTGTGCATTTACAATATTCATTGATTTTTGCCATTAAAAAACATCATGTTATTCATATACCAGAAATGTTTGAGGCTACTGACTGAATGAAAGGACCTGGCATCTCACTCTCTTTGAATCTTCTTTATCATGCTAGGATTAGCAGGAAAAAGCAAAAAATTTCAGAATTGCACCTTGCAATGTGGAGATATTACTGTTTGTGCATTTACAATATTCATTGATTTTTGCCATTGAAAAACGTCCAGAAATGTTTGAAGCTACTGACTGAATGAAAGGAGCTGGCATCTCACTCTATTTGAATATTCTTTATCATGCTAGGATTAGCAGGAAAAAGCAAAAAATTTCAGAATTGCACCTTGCAATGTGGAGATATTACTGTTTGTGCATTTACAATATTCATTGATTTTTGCCATTGAAAAACGTCCAGAAATGTTTATACCAGAAATGTTTGAAGTTACTGACTGAATGAAAGGAGCTGGCATCTCACTCTCTTTGAATCTTCTTTATGATGCTAAGAGGAGCAGGAAAAAGCAAAAAAATTCAGAATTGCACCTTGCAATGCGGAGAAATTACTGTTTGTGCATTTTCAATATTCATTGATTTTTGCCATTGAAAAACGTCCAGAAATGATTGAAGCTACTGACTGAATGAAAGGAGCTGGCATCTCACTCTCTTTGAATCTTCTTTATCATGCTAAGAGGAGCAGGAAAAAGCAAAAAATTTCAGAATTGCACCTTGCAATGCGGAGAAATTACTGTTTGTGCATTTACAATATTCATTGATTTTTGCCATTGAAAAACGTCCAGAAATGATTGAAGCTACTGACTGAATGAAAGGAGCTGGCATCTCACTCTCTTTGAATCTTCTTTATCATGCTAAGAGGAGCAGGAAAAAGCAAAAAATTTCAGAATTGCACCTTGCAATGTGGAGAAATTACTGTTTGTGCATTTACAATATTCATTGATTTTTGCCATTGAAAAACATCATGTTATTCATACCCAGAAATGATTGAAGCTACTGACTGAATGAAAGGAGCTGGCATCTCACTCTCTTTGAATCTTCTTTATCATGCTAAGAGGAGCAGGAAAAAGCAAAAAATTTCAGAATTGCACCTTGCAATGCGGAGAAATTACTGTTTGTGCATTTACAATATTCATTGATTTTTGCCATTGAAAAACGTCCAGAAATGATTGAAGCTACTGACTGAATGAAAGGAGCTGGCATCTCACTCTCTTTGAATCTTCTTTACCATGCTAAGAGGAGCAGGAAAAAGCAAAAAATTTCAGAATTGCACCTTGCAATGCGGAGAAATTACTGTTTGTGCATTTACAATATTCATTGATTTTTGCCATTGAAAAACATCATGTTATTCATATACCAGAAATGATTGAAGCTACTGACTGAATGAAAGGAGCTGGCATCTCACTCTCTTTGAATCTTCTTTATCATGCTAAGAGGAGCAGGAAAAAGCAAAAAATTTCAGAATTGCACCTTGCAATGCGGAGAAATTACTGTTTGTGCATTTACAATATTCATTGATTTTTTCCATTGAAAAACGTCCAGAAAAGATTGAAGCTACTGACTGAATGAAAGGAGCTGGCATCTCACTCTCTTTGAATCTTCTTTATCATGCTAAGAGGAGCAGGAAAAAGCAAAAAATTTCAGAATTGCACCTTGCAATGCGGAGAAATTACTGTTTGTGCATTTACAATATTCATTGATTTTTGCCATTGAAAAACATCATGTTATTCATATACCAGAAATGTTTGAAGCTACTGACTGAATGAAAGGAGCTGGCATCTCACTCTCTTTGAATCTTCTTTATCATGCTAAGAGGAGCAGGAAAAAGCAAAAAATTTCAGAATTGCACCTTGCAATGCGGAGAAATTACTGTTTGTGCATTTACAATATTCATTGATTTTTGCCATTGAAAAACGTCCAGAAATGATTGAAGCTACTGACTGAATGAAAGGAGCTGGCATCTCACTCTCTTTGAATCTTCTTTATCATGCTAAGAGGAGCAGGAAAAAGCAAAAAAATTCAGAATTGCACCTTGCAATGCGGAGAAATTACTGTTTGTGCATTTACAATATTCATTGATTTTTGCCATTGAAAAACATCATGTTATTCATATACCAGAAATGATTGAAGCTACTGACTGAATGAAAGGAGCGGGCATCTCATTCTCTTTGAATCTTCTTTTTCATGCTAAGAGGAGCAGGAAAAAGCAAAAAATTTCAGAATTGCACCTTGCAATGCGGAGAAATTACTGTTTGTGCATTTACAATATTCATTGATTTTTGCCATTGAAAAACGTCCAGAAATGATTGAAGCTACTGACTGAATGAAAGGAGCTGGCATCTCACTCTCTTTGAATCTTCTTTATCATGCTAAGAGGAGCAGGAAAAAGCAAAAAATTTCAGAATTGCACCTTGCAATGCGGAGAAATTACTGCTTGTGCATTTACAATATTCATTGATTTTTGCCATTGAAAAACGTCCAGAAATGATTGAAGCTACTGACTGAATGAAAGGAGCTGGCATCTCACTCTCTTTGAATCTTTATCATGCTAAGAGGAGCAGGAAAAAGCAAAAAATTTCAGAATTGCACCTTGCAATGCGGAGAAATTACTGTTTGTGCATTTACAATATTCATAGATTTTTGCCATTGAAAAACGTCCAGAAATGTTTGAAGCTACTGACTGAATGAAAGGAGCTGGCATCTCACTCTCTTTGAATCTTCTTTATCATGCTAGGATTAGCAGGAAAAAGCAAAAAATTTCAGAATTGCACCTTGCAATGTGGAGATATTACTGTTTGTGCATTTACAATATTCATTGATTTTTGCCATTGAAAAACGTCCAGAAATGTTTGAAGCTACTGACTGAATGAAAGGAGCTGGCATCTCACTCTCTTTGAATCTTCTTTATCATGCTAGGAGTAGCAGGAAAAAGCAAAAAATTTCAGAATTGCACCTTGCAATGTGGAGATATTACTGTTTGTGCATTTACAATATTCATTGATTTTTGCCATTGAAAAACGTCCAGAAATGTTTGAAGCTACTGACTGAATGAAAGGATCTGGCATCTCACTCTATTTGAATCTTCTTTATCATGCTAGGATTAGCAGGAAAAAGCAAAAAATTTCAGAATTGCACCTTGCAATGTGGAGATATTACTGTTTGTGCATTTACAATATTCATTGATTTTTGCCATTGAAAAACGTCCAGAAATGTTTATACCAGAAATGTTTGAAGCTACTGACTGAATGAAAGGAGCTGGCATCTCACTCTCTTCGAATCTTCTTTATCATGCTAAGAGGAGCAGGAAAAAACAAAGAATTTCAGAATTGCACCTTGCAATGCGGAGAAATTACTGTTTGTGCATTTACAATATTCATTGATTTTTGCCATTGAAAAACGTCCAGAAATGACTGAAGCTACTGACTGAATGAAAGGAGCTGGCATCTCACTCTCTTTGAATCTTCTTTATCATGCTAAGAGGAGCAGGAAAAAGCAAAAAATTTCAGAATTGCACCTTGCAATGCGGAGAAATTACTGTTTGTGCATTTACAATATTCATTGATTTTTGCCATTGAAAAACGTCCAGAAATGATTGAAGCTACTGACTGAATGAAAAGAGCTGGCATCTCACTCTCTTTGAATCTTCTTTATCATGCTAAGAGGAGCAGGAAAAAGCAAAAAATTTCAGAATTGCACCTTGCAATGCGGAGAAATTACTGTTTGTGCATTTACAATATTCATTGATTTTTGCCATTGAAAAACATCATGTTATTCATATACCAGAAATGATTGAAGCTACTGACTGAATGAAAGGAGCTGGCATCTCACTCTCTTTGAATCTTCTTTATCATGCTAAGAGGAGCAGGAAAAAGCAAAAAATTTCAGAATTGCACCTTGCAATGCGGAGAAATTACTGTTTGTGCATTTACAATATTCATTGATTTTTGCCATTGAAAAACGTCCAGAAATGATTGAAGCTACTGACTGAATGAAAGGAGCTGGCATCTCACTCTCTTTGAATCTTCTTTATCATGCTAAGAGGAGCAGGAAAAAGCAAAAAATTTCAGAATTGCACCTTGCAATGTGGAGATATTACTGTTTGTGCATTTACAATATTCATTGATTTTTGCCATTGAAAAACGTCCAGAAATGTTTATACCAGAAATGTTTGAAGCTACTGACTGAATGAAAGGAGCTGGCATCTCACTCTCTTTGAATCTTCTTTATCATGCTAAGAGGAGCAGGAAAAAGCAAAAAATTTCAGAATTGCACCTTGCAATGCGGAGAAATTACTGTTTGTGCATTTACAATATTCATTGATTTTTGCCATTGAAAAACGTCCAGAAATGACTGAAGCTACTGACTGAATGAAAGGAGCTGGCATCTCACTCTCTGAATCTTCTTTATCATGCTAAGAGGAGCAGGAAAAAGCAAAAAATTTCAGAATTGCACCTTGCAATGCGGAGAAATTACTGTTTGTGCATTTACAATATTCATTGATTTTTGCCATTGAAAAACATCCAGAAATGATTGAAGCTACTGACTGAATGAAAGGAGCTGGCATCTCACTCTCTTTGAATCTTCTTTATCATGCTAAGAGGAGCAGGAAAAAGCAAAAAATTTCAGAATTGCACCTTGCAATGCGGAGAAATTACTGTTTGTGCATTTACAATATTCATTGATTTTTGCCATTGAAAAACATCATGTTATTCATATACCAGAAATGATTGAAGCTACTGACTGAATGAAAGGAGCTGGCATCTCATTCTCTTTGAATCTTCTTTATCATGCTAAGAGGAGCAGGAAAAAGCAAAAAATTTCAGAATTGCACCTTGCAATGCGGAGAAATTACTGTTTGTGCATTTACAATATTCATTGATTTTTGCCATTGAAAAACGTCCAGAAATGATTGAAGCTACTGACTGAATGAAAGGAGCTGGCATCTCACTCTCTTTGAATCTTCTTTATCATGCTAAGAGGAGCAGGAAAAAGCAAAAAATTTCAGAATTGCAATTTGCAATGCGGAGAAATTACTGTTTGTGCATTTACAATATTCATTGATTTTTGCCATTGAAAAACGTCCAGAAATGATTGAAGCTACTGACTGAATGAAAGGAGCTGGCATCTCACTCTCTTTGAATCTTCTTTATCATGCTAAGAGGAGCAGGAAAAAGCAAAAAATTTCAGAATTGCACCTTGCAATGCGGAGAAATTACTGTTTGTGCATTTACAATATTCATTGATTTTTGCCATTGAAAAACGTCCAGAAATGATTGAAGCTACTGACTGAATGAAAGGAGCTGGCATCTCACTCTCTTTGAATCTTCTTTATCATGCTAAGAGGAGCAGGAAAAAGCAAAAAATTTCAGAATTGCACCTTGCAATGCGGAGAAATTACTGTTTGTGCATTTACAATATTCATTGATTTTTGCCATTGAAAAACGTCCAGAAATGACTGAAGCTACTGACTGAATGAAAGGAGCTGGCATCTCACTCTCTTTGAATCTTCTTTATCATGCTAAGAGGAGCAGGAAAAAGCAAAAAATTTCAGAATTGCACCTTGCAATGCGGAGAAATTACTGTTTGTGCATTTACAATATTCATTGATTTTTGCCATTGAAAAACGTCCAGAAATGATTGAAGCTACTGACTGAATGAAAGGAGCTGGCATCTCACTCTCTTTGAATCTTCTTTATCATGCTAAGAGGAGCAGGAAAAAGCAAAAAATTTCAGAATTGCACCTTGCAATGCGGAGAAATTACTGTTTGTGCATTTACAATATTCATTGATTTTTGCCATTGAAAAACATCATGTTATTCATATACCAGAAATGATTGAAGCTACTGACTGAATGAAAGGAGCTGGCATCTCACTCTCTTTGAATCTTCTTTATCATGCTAAGAGGAGCAGGAAAAAGCAAAAAATTTCAGAATTGCACCTTGCAATGCGGAGAAATTACTGTTTGTGCATTTACAATATTCATTGATTTTTGCCATTGAAAAACGTCCAGAAATGATTGAAGCTACTGACTGAATGAAAGGAGCTGGCATCTCACTCTCTTTGAATCTTCTTTATCATGCTAAGAGGAGCAGGAAAAAGCAAAAAATTTCAGAATTGCACCTTGCAATGCGGAGAAATTACTGTTTGTGCATTTACAATATTCATTGATTTTTGCCATTGAAAAACGTCCAGAAATGATTGAAGCTACTGACTGAATGAAAGGAGCTGGCATCTCACTCTCTTTGAATCTTCTTTATCATGCTAGGATTAGCAGGAAAAAGCAAAAAATTTCAGAATTGCACCTTGCAATGTGGAGATATTACTGTTTGTGCATTTACAATATTCATTGAATTTTGCCATTGAAAAACGTCCAGAAATGTTTGAAGCTACTGACTGAATGAAAGGAGCTGGCATCTCACTCTATTTGAATCTTCTTTATCATGCTAGGATTAGCAGGAAAAAGCAAAAAATTTCAGAATTGCACCTTGCAATGTGGAGATATTACTGTTTGTGCATTTACAATATTCATTGATTTTTGCCATTGAAAAACGTCCAGAAATGTTTATACCAGAAATGTTTGAAGCTACTGACTGAATGAAAGGAGCTGGCATCTCACTCTCTTTGAATCTTCTTTATCATGCTAAGAGGAGCAGGAAAAAGCAAAAAATTTCAGAATTGCACCTTGCAATGCGGAGAAATTACTGTTTGTGCATTTACAATATTCATTGATTTTTGCCATTGAAAAACGTCCAGAAATGACTGAAGCTACTGACTGAATGAAAGGAGCTGGCATCTCACTCTCTTTGAATCTTCTTTATCATGCTAAGAGGAGCAGGAAAAAGCAAAAAATTTCAGAATTGCACCTTGCAATGCGGAGAAATTACTGTTTGTGCATTTACAATATTCATTGATTTTTGCCATTGAAAAACATCCAGAAATGATTGAAGCTACTGACTGAATGAAAGGAGCTGGCATCTCACTCTCTTTGAATCTTCTTTATCATGCTAAGAGGAGCAGGAAAAAGCAAAAAATTTCAGAATTGCACCTTGCAATGCGGAGAAATTACTGTTTGTGCATTTACAATATTCATTGATTTTTGCCATTGAAAAACATCATGTTATTCATATACCAGAAATGATTGAAGCTACTGACTGAATGAAAGGAACTGGCATCTCACTCTCTTTGAATCTTCTTTATCATGCTAAGAGGATCAGGAAAAAGCAAAAAAATTCAGAATTGCACCTTGCAATGCGGAGAAATTACTGTTTGTGCATTTACAATATTCATTGATTTTTGCCATTGAAAAACGTCCAGAAATGATTGAAGCTACTGACTGAATGAAAGGAGCTGGCATCTCACTCTCTTAGAATCTTCTTTATCATGCTAAGAGGAGCAGGAAAAAGCAAAAAATTTCAGAATTGCACCTTGCAATGCGGAGAAATTACTGTTTGTGCATTTACAATATTCATTGATTTTTGCCATTGAAAAACGTCCAGAAATGATTGAAGCTACTGACTGAATGAAAGGAGCTGGCATCTCACTCTCTTTGAATCTTCTTTATCATGCTAAGAGGAGCAGGAAAAAGCAAAAAATTTCAGAATTGCACCTTGCAATGCGGAGAAATTACTGTTTGTGCATTTACAATATTCATTGATTTTTGCCATTGAAAAACATCATGTTATTCATATACCAGAAATGATTGAAGCTACTGACTGAATGAAAGGAGCTGGCATCTCACTCTCTTTGAATCTTCTTTATCATGCTAAGAGGAGCAGGAAAAAGCAAAAAATTTCAGAATTGCACCTTGCAATGCGGAGAAATTACTGTTTGTGCATTTACAATATTCATTGATTTTTGCCATTGAAAAACGTCCAGAAATGATTGAAGCTACTGACTGAATGAAAGGAGCTGGCATCTCACTCTCTTTGAATCTTCTTTATCATGCTAAGAGGAGCAGGAAAAAGCAAAAAATTTCAGAATTGCACCTTGCAATGCGGAGAAATTACTGTTTGTGCATTTACAATATTCATTGATTTTTGCCATTGAAAAACGTCCAGAAATGATTGAAGCTACTGACTGAATGAAAGGAGCTGGCATCTCACTCTCTTTGAATCTTCTTTATCATGCTAGGATTAGCAGGAAAAAGCAAAAAATTTCAGAATTGCACCTTGCAATGTGGAGATATTACTGTTTGTGCATTTACAATATTCATTGAATTTTGCCATTGAAAAACGTCCAGAAATGTTTGAAGCTACTGACTGAATGAAAGGAGCTGGCATCTCAATCTATTTGAATCTTCCTTATCATGCTAGGATTAGCAGGAAAAAGCAAAAAATTTCAGAATTGCACCTTGCAATGTGGAGATATTACTGTTTGTGCATTTACAATATTCATTGATTTTTGCCATTGAAAAACGTCCAGAAATGTTTATACCAGAAATGTTTGAAGCTACTGACTGAATGAAAGGAGCTGGCATCTCACTCTCTTTGAATCTTCTTTATCATGCTAAGAGGAGCAGGAAAAAGCAAAAAATTTCAGAATTGCACGTTGCAATGCGGAGAAATTACTGTTTGTGCATTTACAATATTCATTGATTTTTGCCATTGAAAAACGTCCAGAAATGACTGAAGCTACTGACTGAATGAAAGGAGCTGGCATCTCACTCTCTTTGAATCTTCTTTATCATGCTAAGAGGAGCAGGAAAAAGCAAAAAATTTCAGAATTGCACCTTGCAATGCGGAGAAATTACTGTTTGTGCATTTACAATATTCATTGATTTTTGCCATTGAAAAACATCCAGAAATGATTGAAGCTACTGACTGAATGAAAGGAGCTGGCATCTCACGCTCTTTGAATCTTCTTTATCATGCTAAGAGGAGCAGGAAAAAGCAAAAAATTTCAGAATTGCACCTTGCAATGCGGAGAAATTACTGTTTGTGCATTTACAATATTCATTGATTTTTGCCATTGAAAAACATCATGTTATTCATATACCAGAAATGATTGAAGCTACTGACTGAATGAAAGGAGCTGGCATCTCACTCTCTTTGAATCTTCTTTATCATGCTAAGAGGAGCAGGAAAAAGCAAAAAATTTCAGAATTGCACCTTGCAATGCGGAGAAATTACTGTTTGTGCATTTACAATATTCATTGATTTTTGCCATTGAAAAACGTCCAGAAATGATTGAAGCTACTGACTGAATGAAAGGAGCTGGCATCTCACTCTCTTTGAATCTTCTTTATCATGCTAAGAGGAGCAGGAAAAAGCAAAAAATTTCAGAATTGCACCTTGCAATGCGGAGAAATTACTGTTTGTGCATTTACAATATTCATTGATTTTTGCCATTGAAAAACGTTCAGAAATGATTGAAGCTACTGACTGAATGAAAGGAGCTGGCATCTCACTCTCTTTGAATCTTCTTTATCATGCTAAGAGGAGCAGGAAAAAGCAAAAAATTTCAGAATTGCACCTTGCAATGCGGAGAAATTACTGTTTGTGCATTTACAATATTCATTGATTTTTGCCATTGAAAAACGTCCAGAAATGATTGAAGCTACTGACTGAATGAAAGGAGCTGGCATCTCACTCTCTTTGAATCTTCTTTATCATGCTAAGAGGAGCAGGAAAAAGCAAAAAATTTCAGAATTGCAACTTGCAATGCGGAGAAATTACTGTTTGTGCATTTACAATATTCATTGATTTTTGCCATTGAAAAACATCATGTTATTCATATACCAGAAATGATTGAAGCTACTGACTGAATGAAAGGAGCTGGCATCTCACTCTCTTTGAATCTTCATTATCATGCTAAGAGGAGCAGGAAAAAGCAAAAAATTTCAGAATTGCACCTTGCAATGCGGAGAAATTACTGTTTGTGCATTTACAATATTCATTGATTTTTGCCATTGAAAAACGTCCAGAAATGATTGAAGCTACTGACTGAATGAAAGGAGCTGGCATCTCACTCTCTTTGAATCTTCTTTATCATGCTAAGAGGAGCAGGAAAAAGCAAAAAATTTCAGAATTGCAATTTGCAATGCGGAGAAATTACTGTTTGTGCATTTACAATATTCATTGATTTTTGCCATTGAAAAACGTCCAGAAATGATTGAAGCTACTGACTGAATGAAAGGAGCTGGCATCTCACTCTCTTTGAATCTTCTTTATCATGCTAAGAGGAGCAGGAAAAAGCAAAAAATTTCAGAATTGCACCTTGCAATGCGGAGAAATTACTGTTTGTGCATTTACAATATTCATTGATTTTTGCCATTGAAAAACGTCCAGAAATGATTGAAGCTACTGACTGAATGAAAGGAGCTGGCATCTCACTCTCTTTGAATCTTCTTTATCATGCTAAGAGGAGCAGGAAAAAGCAAAAAATTTCAGAATTGCACCTTGCAATGCGGAGAAATTACTGTTTGTGCATTTACAATATTCATTGATTTTTGCCATTGAAAAACGTCCAGAAATGACTGAAGCTACTGACTGAATGAAAGGAGCTGGCATCTCACTCTCTTTGAATCTTCTTTATCATGCTAAGAGGAGCAGGAAAAAGCAAAAAATTTCAGAATTGCACCTTGCAATGCGGAGAAATTACTGTTTGTGCATTTACAATATTCATTGATTTTTGCCATTGAAAAACGTCCAGAAATGATTGAAGCTACTGACTGAATGAAAGGAGCTGGCATCTCACTCTCTTTGAATCTTCTTTATCATGCTAAGAGGAGCAGGAAAAAGCAAAAAATTTCAGAATTGCACCTTGCAATGCGGAGAAATTACTGTTTGTGCATTTACAATATTCATTGATTTTTGCCATTGAAAAACATCATGTTATTCATATACCAGAAATGATTGAAGCTACTGACTGAATGAAAGGAGCTGGCATCTCACTCTCTTTGAATCTTCTTTATCATGCTAAGAGGAGCAGGAAAAAGCAAAAAATTTCAGAATTGCACCTTGCAATGCGGAGAAATTACTGTTTGTGCATTTACAATATTCATTGATTTTTGCCATTGAAAAACGTCCAGAAATGATTGAAGCTACTGACTGAATGAAAGGAGCTGGCATCTCACTCTCTTTGAATCTTCTTTATCATGCTAAGAGGAGCAGGAAAAAGCAAAAAATTTCAGAATTGCACCTTGCAATGCGGAGAAATTACTGTTTGTGCATTTACAATATTCATTGATTTTTGCCATTGAAAAACGTCCAGAAATGATTGAAGCTACTGACTGAATGAAAGGAGCTGGCATCTCACTCTCTTTGAATCTTCTTTATCATGCTAGGATTAGCAGGAAAAAGCAAAAAATTTCAGAATTGCACCTTGCAATGTGGAGATATTACTGTTTGTGCATTTACAATATTCATTGAATTTTGCCATTGAAAAACGTCCAGAAATGTTTGAAGCTACTGACTGAATGAAAGGAGCTGGCATCTCACTCTATTTGAATCTTCTTTATCATGCTAGGATTAGCAGGAAAAAGCAAAAAATTTCAGAATTGCACCTTGCAATGTGGAGATATTACTGTTTGTGCATTTACAATATTCATTGATTTTTGCCATTGAAAAACGTCCAGAAATGTTTATACCAGAAATGTTTGAAGCTACTGACTGAATGAAAGGAGCTGGCATCTCACTCTCTTTGAATCTTCTTTATCATGCTAAGAGGAGCAGGAAAAAGCAAAAAATTTCAGAATTGCACCTTGCAATGCGGAGAAATTACTGTTTGTGCATTTACAATATTCATTGATTTTTGCCATTGAAAAACGTCCAGAAATGACTGAAGCTACTGACTGAATGAAAGGAGCTGGCATCTCACTCTCTTTGAATCTTCTTTATCATGCTAAGAGGAGCAGGAAAAAGCAAAAAATTTCAGAATTGCACCTTGCAATGCGGAGAAATTACTGTTTGTGCATTTACAATATTCATTGATTTTTGCCATTGAAAAACATCCAGAAATGATTGAAGCTACTGACTGAATGAAAGGAGCTGGCATCTCACTCTCTTTGAATCTTCTTTATCATGCTAAGAGGAGCAGGAAAAAGCAAAAAATTTCAGAATTGCACCTTGCAATGCGGAGAAATTACTGTTTGTGCATTTACAATATTCATTGATTTTTGCCATTGAAAAACATCATGTTATTCATATACCAGAAATGATTGAAGCTACTGACTGAATGAAAGGAACTGGCATCTCACTCTCTTTGAATCTTCTTTATCATGCTAAGAGGATCAGGAAAAAGCAAAAAAATTCAGAATTGCACCTTGCAATGCGGAGAAATTACTGTTTGTGCATTTACAATATTCATTGATTTTTGCCATTGAAAAACGTCCAGAAATGATTGAAGCTACTGACTGAATGAAAGGAGCTGGCATCTCACTCTCTTAGAATCTTCTTTATCATGCTAAGAGGAGCAGGAAAAAGCAAAAAATTTCAGAATTGCACCTTGCAATGCGGAGAAATTACTGTTTGTGCATTTACAATATTCATTGATTTTTGCCATTGAAAAACGTCCAGAAATGATTGAAGCTACTGACTGAATGAAAGGAGCTGGCATCTCACTCTCTTTGAATCTTCTTTATCATGCTAAGAGGAGCAGGAAAAAGCAAAAAATTTCAGAATTGCACCTTGCAATGCGGAGAAATTACTGTTTGTGCATTTACAATATTCATTGATTTTTGCCATTGAAAAACATCATGTTATTCATATACCAGAAATGATTGAAGCTACTGACTGAATGAAAGGAGCTGGCATCTCACTCTCTTTGAATCTTCTTTATCATGCTAAGAGGAGCAGGAAAAAGCAAAAAATTTCAGAATTGCACCTTGCAATGCGGAGAAATTACTGTTTGTGCATTTACAATATTCATTGATTTTTGCCATTGAAAAACGTCCAGAAATGATTGAAGCTACTGACTGAATGAAAGGAGCTGGCATCTCACTCTCTTTGAATCTTCTTTATCATGCTAAGAGGAGCAGGAAAAAGCAAAAAATTTCAGAATTGCACCTTGCAATGCGGAGAAATTACTGTTTGTGCATTTACAATATTCATTGATTTTTGCCATTGAAAAACGTCCAGAAATGATTGAAGCTACTGACTGAATGAAAGGAGCTGGCATCTCACTCTCTTTGAATCTTCTTTATCATGCTAGGATTAGCAGGAAAAAGCAAAAAATTTCAGAATTGCACCTTGCAATGTGGAGATATTACTGTTTGTGCATTTACAATATTCATTGAATTTTGCCATTGAAAAACGTCCAGAAATGTTTGAAGCTACTGACTGAATGAAAGGAGCTGGCATCTCAATCTATTTGAATCTTCTTTATCATGCTAGGATTAGCAGGAAAAAGCAAAAAATTTCAGAATTGCACCTTGCAATGTGGAGATATTACTGTTTGTGCATTTACAATATTCATTGATTTTTGCCATTGAAAAACGTCCAGAAATGTTTATACCAGAAATGTTTGAAGCTACTGACTGAATGAAAGGAGCTGGCATCTCACTCTCTTTGAATCTTCTTTATCATGCTAAGAGGAGCAGGAAAAAGCAAAAAATTTCAGAATTGCACGTTGCAATGCGGAGAAATTACTGTTTGTGCATTTACAATATTCATTGATTTTTGCCATTGAAAAACGTCCAGAAATGACTGAAGCTACTGACTGAATGAAAGGAGCTGGCATCTCACTCTCTTTGAATCTTCTTTATCATGCTAAGAGGAGCAGGAAAAAGCAAAAAATTTCAGAATTGCACCTTGCAATGCGGAGAAATTACTGTTTGTGCATTTACAATATTCATTGATTTTTGCCATTGAAAAACATCCAGAAATGATTGAAGCTACTGACTGAATGAAAGGAGCTGGCATCTCACGCTCTTTGAATCTTCTTTATCATGCTAAGAGGAGCAGGAAAAAGCAAAAAATTTCAGAATTGCACCTTGCAATGCGGAGAAATTACTGTTTGTGCATTTACAATATTCATTGATTTTTGCCATTGAAAAACATCATGTTATTCATATACCAGAAATGATTGAAGCTACTGACTGAATGAAAGGAGCTGGCATCTCACTCTCTTTGAATCTTCTTTATCATGCTAAGAGGAGCAGGAAAAAGCAAAAAATTTCAGAATTGCACCTTGCAATGCGGAGAAATTACTGTTTGTGCATTTACAATATTCATTGATTTTTGCCATTGAAAAACGTCCAGAAATGATTGAAGCTACTGACTGAATGAAAGGAGCTGGCATCTCACTCTCTTTGAATCTTCTTTATCATGCTAAGAGGAGCAGGAAAAAGCAAAAAATTTCAGAATTGCACCTTGCAATGCGGAGAAATTACTGTTTGTGCATTTACAATATTCATTGATTTTTGCCATTGAAAAACGTCCAGAAATGATTGAAGCTACTGACTGAATGAAAGGAGCTGGCATCTCACTCTCTTTGAATCTTCTTTATCATGCTAAGAGGAGCAGGAAAAAGCAAAAAATTTCAGAATTGCACCTTGCAATGCGGAGAAATTACTGTTTGTGCATTTACAATATTCATTGATTTTTGCCATTGAAAAACGTCCAGAAATGATTGAAGCTACTGACTGAATGAAAGGAGCTGGCATCTCACTCTCTTTGAATCTTCTTTATCATGCTAAGAGGAGCAGGAAAAAGCAAAAAATTTCAGAATTGCAACTTGCAATGCGGAGAAATTACTGTTTGTGCATTTACAATATTCATTGATTTTTGCCATTGAAAAACATCATGTTATTCATATACCAGAAATGATTGAAGCTACTGACTGAATGAAAGGAGCTGGCATCTCACTCTCTTTGAATCTTCATTATCATGCTAAGAGGAGCAGGAAAAAGCAAAAAATTTCAGAATTGCACCTTGCAATGCGGAGAAATTACTGTTTGTGCATTTACAATATTCATTGATTTTTGCCATTGAAAAACGTCCAGAAATGATTGAAGCTACTGACTGAATGAAAGGAGCTGGCATCTCACTCTCTTTGAATCTTCTTTATCATGCTAAGAGGAGCAGGAAAAAGCAAAAAATTTCAGAATTGCACCTTGCAATGCGGAGAAATTACTGTTTGTGCATTTACAATATTCATTGATTTTTGCCATTGAAAAACGTCCAGAAATGTTTGAAGCTACTGACTGAATGAAAGGAGCTGGCATCTCACTCTCTTTGAATCTTCTTTATCATGCTAGGATTAGCAGGAAAAAGCAAAAAATTTCAGAATTGCACCTTGCAATGTGGAGATATTACTGTTTGTGCATTTACAATATTCATTGATTTTTGCCATTGAAAAACGTCCAGAAATGTTTGAAGCTACTGACTGAATGAAAGGAGCTGGCATCTCACTCTCTTTGAATCTTCTTTATCATGCTAGGAGTAGCAGGAAAAAGCAAAAAATTTCAGAATTGCACCTTGCAATGTGGAGATATTACTGTTTGTGCATTTACAATATTCATTGATTTTTGCCATTGAAAAACGTCCAGAAATGTTTGAAGCTACTGACTGAATGAAAGGAGCTGGCATCTCACTCTCTTTGAATCTTCTTTATCATGCTAGGATTAGCAGGAAAAAGCAAAAAATTTCAGAATTGCACCTTGCAATGTGGAGATATTACTGTTTGTGCATTTACAATATTCATTGATTTTTGCCATTGAAAAACATCATGTTATTCATATACCAGAAATGTTTGAAGCTACTGACTGAATGAAAGGAGCTGACATCTCACTCTCTTTGAATCTTCTTTATCATGCTAGGATTAGCAGGAAAAAGCAAAAAATTTCAGAATTGCACCTTGCAATGTGGAGATATTACTGTTTGTGCATTTACAATATTCATTGATTTTTGCCATTGAAAAACGTCCAGAAATGTTTGAAGCTACTGACTGAATGAAAGGAGCTGGCATCTCACTCTATTTGAATCTTCTTTATCATCCTAGGATTAGCAGGAAAAAGCAAAAAATTTCAGCATTGCACCTTGCAATGTGGAGATATTACTGTTTGTGCATTTACAATATTCATTGATTTTTGCCATTGAAAAACATCCAGAAATGTTTATACCAGAAATGTTTGAAGCTACTGACTGAATGAAAGGAGCTGGCATCTCACTCTCTTTGAATCTTCTTTATCATGCTAAGAGGAGCAGGAAAAAGCAAAAAATTTCAGAATTGCACTTTGCAATGCGGAGAAATTACTGTTTGTGCATTTACAATATTCATTGATTTTTGCCATTGAAAAACGTCCAGAAATGACTGAAGCTACTGACTGAATGAAAGGAGCTGGCATCTCACTCTCTTTGAATCTTCTTTATCATGCTAAGAGGAGCAGGAAAAAGCAAAAAATTTCAGAATTGCATCTTGCAATGCGGAGAAATTACTGTTTGTGCATTTACAATATTCATTGATTTTTGCCATTGAAAAACGTCCAGAAATGATTGAAGCTACTGACTGAATGAAAGGAGCTGGCATCTCACTCTCTTTGAATCTTCTTTATCATGCTAAGAGGAGCAGGAAAAAGCAAAAAATTTCAGAATTGCACCTTGCAATGCGGAGAAATTACTGTTTGTGCATTTACAATATTCATTGATTTTTGCCATTGAAAAACATCATGTTATTCATATACCAGAAATGATTGAAGCTACTGACTGAATGAAAGGAGCTGGCATCTCACTCTCTTTGAATCTTCTTTATCATGCTAAGAGGAGCAGGAAAAAGCAAAAAATTTCAGAATTGCACCTTGCAATGCGGAGAAATTACTGTTTGTGCATTTACAATATTCATTGATTTTTGCCATTGAAAAACATCCAGAAATGATTGAAGCTACTGACTGAATGAAAGGAGCTGGCATCTCACTCTCTTTGAATCTTCTTTATCATGCTAAGAGGAGCAGGAAAAAGCAAAAAATTTCAGAATTGCACCTTGCAATGCGGAGAAATTACTGTTTGTGCATTTACAATATTCATTGATTTTTGCCATTGAAAAACGTCCAGAAATGATTGAAGCTACTGACTGAATGAAAGGAGCTGGCATCTCACTCTCTTTGAATCTTCTTTATCATGCTAGGATTAGCAGGAAAAAGCAAAAAATTTCAGAATTGCACCTTGCAATGTGGAGATATTACTGTTTGTGCATTTACAATATTCATTGAATTTTGCCATTGAAAAACGTCCAGAAATGTTTGAAGCTACTGACTGAATGAAAGGAGCTGGCATCTCACTCTATTTGAATCTTCTTTATCATGCTAGGATTAGCAGGAAAAAGCAAAAAATTTCAGAATTGCACCTTGCAATGTGGAGATATTTCTGTTTGTGCATTTACAATATTCATTGATTTTTGCCATTGAAAAACGTCCAGAAATGTTTATACCAGAAATGTTTGAAGCTACTGACTGAATGAAAGGAGCTGGCATCTCACTCTCTTTGAATCTTCTTTATCATGCTAAGAGGAGCAGGAAAAAGCAAAAAATTTCAGAATTGCACCTTGCAATGCGGAGAAATTACTTTTTGTGCATTTACAATATTCATTGATTTTTGCCATTGAAAAACGTCCAGAAATGACTGAAGCTACTGACTGAATGAAAGGAGCTGGCATCTCACTCTCTTTGAATCTTCTTTACCATGCTAAGAGGAGCAGGAAAAAGCAAAAAAATTCAGAATTGCACCTTGCAATGCGGAGAAATTACTGTTTGTGCATTTACAATATTCATTGATTTTTGCCATTGAAAAACGTCCAGAAATGATTGAAGCTACTGACTGAATGAAAGGAGCTGGCATCTCACTCTCTTTGAATCTTCTTTATCATGCTAGGAGTAGCAGGAAAAAGCAAAAAATTTCAGAATTGCACCTTGCAATGTGGAGATATTACTGTTTGTGCATTTACAATATTCATTGATTTTTGCCATTGAAAAACGTCCAGAAATGTTTGAAGCTACTGACTGAATGAAAGGAGCTGGCATCTCACTCTCTTTGAATCTTCTTTATCATGCTAGGATTAGCAGGAAAAAGCAAAAAATTTCAGAATTGCACCTTGCAATGTGGAGATATTACTGTTTGTGCATTTACAATATTCATTGATTTTTGCCATTGAAAAACATCATGTTATTCATATACCAGAAATGTTTGAAGCTACTGACTGAATGAAAGGAGCTGACATCTCACTCTCTTTGAATCTTCTTTATCATGCTAGGATTAGCAGGAAAAAGCAAAAAATTTCAGAATTGCACCTTGCAATGTGGAGATATTACTGTTTGTGCATTTACAATATTCATTGATTTTTGCCATTGAAAAACGTCCAGAAATGTTTGAAGCTACTGACTGAATGAAAGGAGCTGGCATCTCACTCTATTTGAATCTTCTTTATCATGCTAGGATTAGCAGGAAAAAGCAAAAAAAATTTCAGCATTGCACCTTGCAATGTGGAGATATTACTGTTTGTGCATTTACAATATTCATTGATTTTTGCCATTGAAAAACGTCCAGAAATGTTTATACCAGAAATGTTTGAAGCTACTGACTGAATGAAAGGAGCTGGCATCTCACTCTCTTTGAATCTTCTTTATCATGCTAAGAGGAGCAGGAAAAAGCAAAAAATTTCAGAATTGCACCTTGCAATGCGGAGAAATTACTGTTTGTGCATTTACAATATTCATTGATTTTTGCCATTGAAAAACTTCCAGAAATGACTGAAGCTACTGACTGAATGAAAGGAGCTGGCATCTCACTCTCTTTGAATCTTCTTTATCATGCTAAGAGGTGCAGGAAAAAGCAAAAAATTTCAGAATTGCACCTTGCAATGCGGAGAAATTACTGTTTGTGCATTTACAATATTCATTGATTTTTGCCATTGAAAAACGTCCAGAAATGATTGAAGCTACTGACTGAATGAAAGGAGCTGGCATCTCACTCTCTTTGAATCTTCTTTATCATGCTAAGAGGAGCAGGAAAAAGCAAAAAATTTCAGAATTGCACCTTGCAATGCGGAGAAATTACTGTTTGTGCATTTACAATATTCATTGATTTTTGCCATTGAAAAACATCATGTTATTCATATACCAGAAATGATTGAAGCTACTGACTGAATGAAAGGAGCTGGCATCTCACTCTCTTTGAATCTTCTTTATCATGCTAAGAGGAGCAGGAAAAAGCAAAAAATTTCAGAATTGCACCTTGCAATGCGGAGAAATTACTGTTTGTGCATTTACAATATTCATTGATTTTTGCCATTGAAAAACGTCCAGAAATGATTGAAGCTACTGACTGAATGAAAGGAGCTGGCATCTCACTCTCTTTGAATCTTCTTTATCATGCTAAGAGGAGCAGGAAAAAGCAAAAAATTTCAGAATTTCATCTTGCAATGCGGAGAAATTACTGTTTGTGCATTTACAATATTCATTGATTTTTGCCATTGAAAAACGTCCAGAAATGATTAAAGCTACTGACTGAATGAAAGGAGCTGGCATCTCACTCTCTTTGAATCTTCTTTATCATGCTAAGAGGAGCAGGAAAAAGCAAAAAATTTCAGAATTGCACCTTGCAATGCGGAGAAATTACTGTTTGTGCATTTACAATATTCATTGATTTTTGCCATTGAAAAACGTCCAGAAATGATTGAAGCTACTGACTGAATGAAAGGAGCCGGAATCTCACTCTCTTTGAATCTTCTTTATCATGCTAAGAGGAGCAGGAAAAAGCAAAAAATTTCAGAATTGCAACTTGCAATGCGGAGAAATTACTGTTTGTGCATTTACAATATTCATTGATTTTTGCCATTGAAAAACATCATGTTATTCATATACCAGAAATGATTGAAGCTACTGACTGAATGAAAGGAGCTGGCATCTCACTCTCTTTGAATCTTCTTTATCATGCTAAGAGGAGCAGGAAAAAGCAAAAAATTTCAGAATTGCACCTTGCAATGCGGAGAAATTACTGTTTGTGCATTTACAATATTCATTGATTTTTGCCATTGAAAAACGTCCAGAAATGATTGAAGCTACTGACTGAATGAAAGGAGCTGGCATCTCACTCTCTTTGAATCTTCTTTATCATGCTAAGAGGAGCAGGAAAAAGCAAAAAATTTCAGAATTGCACCTTGCAATGCGGAGAAATTACTGTTTGTGCATTTACAATATTCATTAATTTTTGCCATTGAAAAACATCATGTTATTCATATCCCAGAAATGTTTGAAGCTACTGACAATGAAAGAAGCTGGCATCTCACTCTCTTTGAATCTTCTTTATCATGCTAATAGGAGCAGGAAAAAGCAAAAAATTTCAGAATTGCACCTTGCAATGCGGAGAAATTACTGTTTGTGCATTTACAATATTCATTGATTTTTGCCATTGAAAAACGTCCAGAAATGATTGAAGCTACTGACTGAATGAAAGGAGCTGGCATCTCACTCTCTTTGAATCTTCTTTATCATGCTAAGAGGAGCAGGAAAAAGCAAAAAATTTCAGAATTGCACCTTGCAATGCGGAGAAATTACTGTTTGTGCATTTACAATATTCATTGATTTTTGCCATTGAAAAACATCATGTTATTCATATACCAGAAATGTTTGAAGCTACTGACTGAATGAAAGGAGCTGGCATCTCACTCTCTTTGAATCTTCTTTATCATGCTAAGAGGAGCAGGAAAAAGCAAAAAATTTCAGAATTGCACCTTGCAATGCGGAGAAATTACTGTTTGTGCATTTACAATATTCATTGATTTTTGCCATTGAAAAACGTCCAGAAATGATTGAAGCTACTGACTGAATGAAAGGAGCTGGCATCTCACTCTCTTTGAATCTTCTTTATCATGCTAAGAGGAGCAGGAAAAAGCAAAAAATTTCAGAATTGCACCTTGCAATGCGGAGAAATTACTGTTTGTGCATTTACAATATTCATTGATTTTTGCCATTGAAAAACATCATGTTATTCATATACCAGAAATGTTTGAAGCTACTGACTGAATGAAAGGAGCTGGCATCTCACTCTCTTTGAATCTTCTTTATCATGCTAAGAGGAGCAGGAAAAAGCAAAAAATTTCAGAATTGCACCTTGCAATGCGGAGAAATTACTGTTTGTGCATTTACAATATTCATTGATTTTTGCCATTGAAAAACGTCCAGAAATGATTGAAGCTACTGACTGAATGAAAGGAGCTGGCATCTCACTCTCTTTGAATCTTCTTTATCATGCTAAGAGGAGCAGGAAAATGCAAGAAATTTCAGAATTGCACCTTGCAATGCGGAGAAATTACTGTTTGTGCATTTATAATATTCATTGATTTTTGCCATTGAAAAACATCCAGAAATGATTGAAGCTACTGACTGAATGAAAGGAGCTGGCATCTCACTCTCTTTGAATCTTCTTTATCATGCTAAGAGGAGCAGGAAAAAGCAAAAAATTTCAGAATTGCACCTTGCAATGCGGAGAAATTACTGTTTGTGCATTTACAATATTCATTGATTTTTGCCATTGAAAAACATCATGTTATTCATATACCAGAAATGATTGAAGCTACTGACTGAATGAAAGGAGCTGGCATCTCACTCTCTTTGAATCTTCTTTATCATGCTAAGAGGAGCAGGAAAAAGCAAAAAATTTCAGAATTGCACCTTGCAATGCGGAGAAATTACTGTTTGTGCATTTACAATATTCATTGATTTTTGCATTGAAAAACGTCCAGAAATGACTGAAGCTACTGACTGAATGAAAGGAGCTGGCATCTCACTCTCTTTGAATCTTCTTTACCATGCTAAGAGGAGCAGGAAAAAGCAAAAAATTTCAGAATTGCATCTTGCAATGCGGAGAAATTACTGTTTGTGCATTTACAATATTCATTGATTTTTGCCATTGAAAAACGTCCAGAAATGATTGAAGCTACTGACTGAATGAAAGGAGCTGGCATCTCACTCTCTTTGAATCTTCTTTATCATGCTAAGAGGAGCAGGAAAAAGCAAAAAATTTCAGAATTGCACCTTGCAATGCGGAGAAATTACTGTTTGTGCATTTACAATATTCATTGATTTTTGCCATTGAAAAACATCATGTTATTCATATACCAGAAATGATTGAAGCTACTGACTGAATGAAAGGAGCTGGCATCTCACTCTCTTTGAATCTTCTTTATCATGCTAAGAGGAGCAGTAAAAAGCAAAAAATTTCAGAATTGCACCTTGCAATGCGGAGAAATTACTGTTTGTGCATTTACAATATTCATTGATTTTTGCCATTGAAAAACGTCCAGAAATGATTGAAGCTACTGACTGAATGAAAGGAGCTGGCATCTCACTCTCTTTGAATCTTCTTTATCATGCTAAGAGGAGCAGGAAAAAGCAAAAAATTTCAGAATTGCACCTTGCAATGCGGAGAAATTACTGTTTGTGCATTTACAATATTCATTGATTTTTGCCATTGAAAAACGTCCAGAAATGATTGAAGCTACTGACTGAATGAAAGGAGCTGGCATCTCACTCTCTTTGAATCTTCTTTATCATGCTAGGATTAGCAGGAAAAAGCAAAAAATTTCAGAATTGCACCTGGCAATGTGGAGATATTACTGTTTGTGCATTTACAATATTCATTGAATTTTGCCATTGAAAAACGTCCAGAAATGTTTGAAGCTACTGACTGAATGAAAGGAGCTGGCATCTCACTCTATTTGAATCTTCTTTATCATGCTAGGATTAGCAGGAAAAAGCAAAAAATTTCAGAATTGCACCTTGCAATGTGGAGATATTACTGTTTGTGCATTTACAATATTCATTGATTTTTGCCATTGAAAAACGTCCAGAAATGTTTATACCAGAAATGTTTGAAGCTACTGACTGAATGAAAGGAGCTGGCATCTCACTCTCTTTGAATCTTCTTTATCATGCTAAGAGGAGCAGGAAAAAGCAAAAAATTTCAGAATTGCACCTTGCAATGCGGAGAAATTACTGTTTGTGCATTTACAATATTCATTGATTTTTGCCATTGAAAAACGTTCAGAAATGACTGAAGCTACTGACTGAATGAAAGGAGCTGGCATCTCACTCTCTTTGAATCTTCTTTATCATGCTAAGAGGAGCAGGAAAAAGCAAAAAATTTCAAAATTGCACCTTGCAATGCGGAGAAATTACTGTTTGTGCATTTACAATATTCATTGATTTTTGCCATTGAAAAACGTCCAGAAATGATTGAAGCTACTGACTGAATGAAAGGAGCTGGCATCTCACTCTCTTTGAATCTTCTTTATCATGCTAAGAGGAGCAGGAAAAAGCAAAAAATTTCAGAATTGCACCTTGCAATGCGGAGAAATTACTGTTTGTGCATTTACAATATTCATTGATTTTTGCCATTGAAAAACGTCCAGAAATGATTGAAGCTACTGACTGAATGAAAGGAGCTGGCATCTCACTCTCTTTGAATCTTTTTTATCATGCTAAGAGGAGCAGGAAAAAGCAAAAAATTTCAGAATTGCATCTTGCAATGCGGAGAAATTACTGTTTGTGCATTTACAATATTCATTGATTTTTGTCATTGAAAAACGTCCAGAAATGATTGAAGCTACTGACTGAATGAAAGGAGCTGGCATCTCACTCTCTTTGAATCTTCTTTATCATGCTAAGAGGAGCAGGAAAAAGCAAAAAATTTCAGAATTGCACCTTGCAATGCGGAGAAATTACTGTTTGTGCATTTACAATATTCATTGATTTTTGCCATTGAAAAACGTCCAGAAATGATTGAAGCTACTGACTGAATGAAAGGAGCTGGCATCTCACTCTCTTTGAATCTTTTTTATCATGCTAAGAGGAGCAGGAAAAAGCAAAAAATTTCAGAATTGCATCTTGCAATGCGGAGAAATTACTGTTTGTGCATTTACAATATTCATTGATTTTTGTCATTGAAAAACGTCCAGAAATGATTGAAGCTACTGACTGAATGAAAGGAGCTGGCATCTCACTCTCTTTGAATCTTCTTTATCATGCTAAGAGGAGCAGGAAAAAGCAAAAAATTTCAGAATTGCACCTTGCAATGCGGAGAAATTACTGTTTGTGCATTTACAATATTCATTGATTTTTGCCATTGAAAAACATCATGTTATTCATATACCAGAAATGATTGAAGCTACTGACTGAATGAAAGGAGCTGGCATCTCACTCTCTTTGAATCTTCTTTATCATGCTAAGAGGAGCAGGAAAAAGCAAAAAATTTCAGAATTGCACCTTGCAATGCGGAGAAATTACTGTTTGTGCATTTACAATATTCATTGATTTTTGCCATTGAAAAACGTCCAGAAATGATTGAAGCTACTGACTGAATGAAAGGAGCTGGCATCTCACTCTCTTTGAATCTTCTTTATCATGCTAAGAGGAGCAGGAAAAAGCAAAAAATTTCAGAATTGCACCTTGCAATGCGGAGAAATTACTGTTTGTGCATTTACAATATTCATTGATTTTTGCCATTGAAAAACGTCCAGAAATGATTGAAGCTACTGACTGAATGAAAGGAGCTGGCATCTCACTCTCTTTGAATCTTCTTTATCATGCTAAGAGGAGCAGGAAAAAGCAAAAAATTTCAGAATTGCACCTTGCAATGCGGAGAAATTACTGTTTGTGCATTTACAATATTCATTGATTTTTGCCATTGAAAAACGTCCAGAAATGATTGAAGCTACTGACTGAATGAAAGGAGCTGGCATCTCACTCTCTTTGAATCTTCTTTATCATGCTAAGAGGAGCAGGAAAAAGCAAAAAATTTCAGAATTGCACCTTGCAATGCGGAGAAATTACTGTTTGTGCATTTACAATATTCATTGATTTTTGCCATTGAAAAACATCATGTTATTCATATACCAGAAATGTTTGAAGCTACTGACTGAATGAAAGGAGCTGGCATCTCACTCTCTTTGAATCTTCTTTATCATGCTAAGAGGAGCAGGAAAAAGCAAAAAATTTCAGAATTGCACCTTGCAATGCGGAGAAATTACTGTTTGTGCATTTACAATATTCATTGATTTTTGCCATTGAAAAACGTCCAGAAATGATTGAAGCTACTGACTGAATGAAAGGAGCTGGCATCTCACTCTCTTTGAATCTTCTTTATCATGCTAAGAGGAGCAGGAAAATGCAAGAAATTTCAGAATTGCACCTTGCAATGCGGAGAAATTACTGTTTGTGCATTTACAATATTCATTGATTTTTGCCATTGAAAAACATCCAGAAATGATTGAAGCTACTGACTGAATGAAAGGAGCTGGCATCTCACTCTCTTTGAATCTTCTTTATCATGCTAAGAGGAGCAGGAAAAAGCCAAAAATTTCAGAATTGCACCTTGCAATGCGGAGAAATTACTGTTTGTGCATTTTCAATATTCATTGATTTTTGCCATTGAAAAACATCATGTTATTCATATACCAGAAATGATTGAAGCTACTGACTGAATGAAAGGAGCTGGCATCTCACTCTCTTTGAATCTTCTTTATCATGCAAAGAGGAGCAGGAAAAAGCAAAAAATTTCAGAATTGCACCTTGCAATGCGGAGAAATTACTGTTTGTGCATTTACAATATTCATTGATTTTTGCCATTGAAAAACGTCCAGAAATGATTGAAGCTACTGACTGAATGAAAGGAGCTGGCATCTCACTCTCTTTGAATCTTCTTTATCATGCTAAGAGGAGCAGGAAAAAGCAAAAAATTTCAGAATTGCACCTTGCAATGCGGAGAAATTACTGTTTGTGCATTTACAATATTCACTGATTTTTGCCATTGAAAAACGTCCAGAAATGATTGAAGCAACTGACTGAATGAAAGGAGCTGGCATCTCACTCTCTTTGAATCTTCTTTATCATGCTAAGAGGAGCAGGAAAAAGCAAAAAATTTCAGAATTGCACCTTGCAATGCGGAGAAATTACTGTTTGTGCATTTACAATATTCATTGATTTTTGCCATTGAAAAACGTCCAGAAATAATTGAAGCTACTGACTGAATGAAAGGAGCTGGCATCTCACTCTCTTTGAATCTTCTTTATCATGCTAAGAGGAGCAGGAAAAAGCAAAAAATTTCAGAATTGCAACTTGCAATGCGGAGAAATTACTGTTTGTGCATTTACAATATTCATTGATTTTTGCCATTGAAAAACATCATGTTATTCATATACCAGAAATGATTGAAGCTACTGACTGAATGAAAGGAGCTGGCATCTCACTCTCTTTGAATCTTCTTTATCATGCTAAGAGGAGCAGGAAAAAGCAAAAAATTTCAGAATTGCACCTTGCAATGCGGAGAAATTACTGTTTGTGCATTTACAATATTCATTGATTTTTGCCATTGAAAAACGTCCAGAAATGATTGAAGCTACTGACTGAATGAAAGGAGCTGGCATCTCACTCTCTTTGAATCTTCTTTATCATGCTAAGAGGAGCAGGAAAAAGCAAAAAATTTCAGAATTGCACCTTGCAATGCGGAGAAATTACTGTTTGTGCTTTTACAATATTCATTGATTTTTGCCATTGAAAAACATCATGTTATTCATATACCAGAAATGTTTGAAGCTACTGACTGAATGAAAGGAGCTGGCATCTCACTCTCTTTGAATCTTCTTTATCATGCTAAGAGGAGCAGGAAAAAGCAAAAAATTTCAGAATTGCACCTTGCAATGCGGAGAAATTACTGTTTGTGCATTTACAATATTCATTGATTTTTGCCATTGAAAAATGTCCAGAAATGATTGAAGCTGCTGACTGAATGAAAGGAGCTGGCATCTCACTCTCTTTGAATCTTCTTTATCATGCTAAGAGGAGCAGGAAAAAGCAAAAAATTTCAGAATTGCACCTTGCAATGCGGAGAAATTACTGTTTGTGCATTTACAATATTCATTGATTTTTGCCATTGAAAAACATCATGTTATTCATATACCAGAAATGATTGAAGCTACTGACTGAATGAAAGGAGCTGGCATCTCACTCTCTTTGAATCTTCTTTATCATGCTAAGAGGAGCAGGAAAAAGCAAAAAATTTCAGAATTGCACCTTGCAATGCGGAGAAATTACTGTTTGTGCATTTACAATATTCATTGATTTTTGCCATTGAAAAACGTCCAGAAATGATTGAAGCTACTGACTGAATGAAAGGAGCTGGCATCTCACTCTCTTTGAATCTTCTTTATCATGCTAAGAGGAGCAGGAAAAAGCAAAAAATTTCAGAATTGCACCTTGCAATGCGGAGAAATTACTGTTTGTGCATTTACAATATTCATTGATTTTTGCCATTGAAAAACGTCCAGAAATGATTGAAGCTACTGACTGAATGAAAGGAGCTGGCATCTCACTCTCTTTGAATCTTCTTTATCATGCTAAGAGGAGCAGGAAAAAGCAAAAAATTTCAGAATTGCACCTTGCAATGCGGAGAAATTACTGTTTGTGCATTTACAATATTCATTGATTTTTGCCATTGAAAAACATCATGTTATTCATATACTAGAAATGTTTGAAGCTACTGACTGAATGAAAGGAGCTGGCATCTCACTCTCTTTGAATCTTCTTTATCATGCTAAGAGGAGCAGGAAAAAGCAAAAAATTTCAGAATTGCACCTTGCAATGCGGAGAAATTACTGTTTGTGCATTTACAATATTCATTGATTTTTGCCATTGAAAAACGTCCAGAAATGATTGAAGCTACTGACTGAATGAAAGGAGCTGGCATCTCACTCTCTTTGAATCTTCTTTATCATGCTAAGAGGAGCAGGAAAAAGCAAAAAATTTCAGAATTGCACCTTGCAATGCGGAGAAATTACTGTTTGTGCATTTACAATATTCATTGATTTTTGCCATTGAAAAACATCATGTTATTCATATACCAGAAATGATTGAAGCTACTGACTGAATGAAAGGAGCTGGCATCTCGCTCTCTTTGAATCTTCTTTATCATGCTAAGAGGAGCAGGAAAAAGCAAAAAATTTCAGAATTGCACCTTGCAATGCGGAGAAATTACTGTTTGTGCATTTACAATATTCATTGATTTTTGCCATTGAAAAACGTCCAGAAATGATTGAAGCTACTGACTGAATGAAAGGAGCTGGCATCTCACTCTCTTTGAATCTTCTTTATCATGCTAAGAGGAGCAGGAAAAAGCAAAAAATTTCAGAATTGCACCTTGCAATGTGGAGAAATTACTGTTTGTGCATTTACAATATTCATTGATTTTTGCCATTGAAAAACATCATGTTATTCATATACCAGAAATGATTGAAGCTACTGACTGAATGAAAGGAGCTGGCATCTCACTCTCTTTGAATCTTCTTTATCATGCTAAGAGGAGCAGGAAAAAGCAAAAAATTTCAGAATTGCACCTTGCAATGCGGAGAAATTACTGTTTGTGCATTTACAATATTCATTGATTTTTGCCATTGAAAAACGTCCAGAAATGATTGAAGCTACTGACTGAATGAAAGGAGCTGGCATCTCACTCTCTTTGAATCTTCTTTATCATGCTAAGAGGAGCAGGCAAAAGCAAAAAATTTCAGAATTGCACCTTGCAATGCGGAGAAATTACTGTTTGTGCTTTTACAATATTCATTGATTTTTGCCATTGAAAAACATCATGTTATTCATATACCAGAAATGTTTGAAGCTACTGACTGAATGAAAGGAGCTGGCATCTCACTCTCTTTGAATCTTCTTTATCATGCTAAGAGGAGCAGGAAAAAGCAAAAAATTTCAGAATTGCACCTTGCAATGCGGAGAAATTACTGTTTGTGCATTTACAATATTCATTGATTTTTGCCATTGAAAAACGTCCAGAAATGATTGAAGCTACTGACTGAATGAAAGGAGCTGGCATCTCACTCTCTTTGAATCTTCTTTATCATGCTAAGAGGAGCAGGAAAAAGCAAAAAATTTCAGAATTGCACCTTGCAATGCGGAGAAATTACTGTTTGTGCATTTACAATATTCATTGATTTTTGCCATTGAAAAACGTCCAGAAATGATTGAAGCTACTGACTGAATGAAAGGAGCTGGCATCTCACTCTCTTTGAATCTTCTTTATCATGCTAAGAGGAGCAGGAAAAAGCAAAAAATTTCAGAATTGCACCTTGCAATGTGGAGAAATTACTGTTTGTGCATTTACAATATTCATTGATTTTTGCCATTGAAAAACATCATGTTATTCATATACCAGAAATGATTGAAGCTACTGACTGAATGAAAGGAGCTGGCATCTCACTCTCTTTGAATCTTCTTTATCATGCTAAGAGGAGCAGGAAAAAGCAAAAAATTTCAGAATTGCACCTTGCAATGCGGAGAAATTACTGTTTGTGCATTTACAATATTCATTGATTTTTGCCATTGAAAAACGTCCAGAAATGATTGAAGCTACTGACTGAATGAAAGGAGCTGGCATCTCACTCTCTTTGAATCTTCTTTATCATGCTAAGAGGAGCAGGAAAAAGCAAAAAATTTCAGAATTGCACCTTGCAATGCGGAGAAATTACTGTTTGTGCTTTTACAATATTCATTGATTTTTGCCATTGAAAAACATCATGTTATTCATATACCAGAAATGTTTGAAGCTACTGACTGAATGAAAGGAGCTGGCATCTCACTCTCTTTGAATCTTCTTTATCATGCTAAGAGGAGCAGGAAAAAGCAAAAAATTTCAGAATTGCACCTTGCAATGCGGAGAAATTACTGTTTGTGCATTTACAATATTCATTGATTTTTGCCATTGAAAAACGTCCAGAAATGATTGAAGCTACTGACTGAATGAAAGGAGCTGGCATCTCACTCTCTTTGAATCTTCTTTATCATGCTAAGAGGAGCAGGAAAAAGCAAAAAATTTCAGAATTGCACCTTGCAATGCGGAGAAATTACTGTTTGTGCATTTACAATATTCATTGATTTTTGCCATTGAAAAACGTCCAGAAATGATTGAAGCTACTGACTGAATGAAAGGAGCTGGCATCTCACTCTCTTTGAATCTTCTTTTTCATGCTAAGAGGAGCAGGAAAAAGCAAAAAATTTCAGAATTGCAACTTGCAATGCGGAGAAATTACTGTTTGTGCATTTACAATATTCATTGATTTTTGCCATTGAAAAACATCATGTTATTCATATACCAGAAATGATTGAAGCTGCTGACTGAATGAAAGGAGCTGGCATCTCACTCTCTTTGAATCTTCTTTATCATGCTAAGAGGAGCAGGAAAAAGCAAAAAATTTCAGAATTGCACCTTGCAATGCGGAGAAATTACTGTTTGTGCATTTACAATATTCATTGATTTTTGCCATTGAAAAACGTCCAGAAATGATTGAAGCTACTGACTGAATGAAAGGAGCTGGCATCTCACTCTCTTTGAATCTTCTTTATCATGCTAAGAGGAGCAGGAAAAAGCAAAAAATTTCAGAATTGCACCTTGCAATGCGGAGAAATTACTGTTTGTGCATTTACAATATTCACTGATTTTTGCCATTGAAAAACGTCCAGAAATGATTGAAGCAACTGACTGAATGAAAGGAGCTGGCATCTCACTCTCTTTGAATCTTCTTTATCATGCTAAGAGGAGCAGGAAAAAGCAAAACATTTCAGAATTGCACCTTGCAATGCGGAGAAATTACTGTTTGTGCATTTACAATATTCATTGATTTTTGCCATTGAAAAACGTCCAGAAATGATTGAAGCTACTGACTGAATGAAAGGAGCTGGCATCTCACTCTCTTTGAATCTTCTTTATCATGCTAAGAGGAGCAGGAAAAAGCAAAAAATTTCAGAATTGCAACTTGCAATGCGGAGAAATTACTGTTTGTGCATTTACAATATTCATTAATTTTTGCCATTGAAAAACATCATGTTATTCATATCCCAGAAATGTTTGAAGCTACTGACTGAATGAAAGAAGCTGGCATCTCACTCTCTTTGAATCTTCTTTATCATGCTAAGAGGAGCAGGAAAAAGCAAAAAATTTCAGAATTGCACCTTGCAATGCGGAGAAATTACTGTTTGTGCATTTACAATATTCATTGATTTTTGCCATTGAAAAACATCATGTTATTCATATACCAGAAATGTTTGAAGCTACTGACTGAATGAAAGGAGCTGGCATCTCACTCTCTTTGAATCTTCTTTATCATGCTAAGAGGAGCAGGAAAATGCAAGAAATTTCAGAATTGCACCTTGCAATGCGGAGAAATTACTGTTTGTGCATTTACAATATTCATTGATTTTTGCCATTGAAAAACATCCAGAAATGATTGAAGCTACTGACTGAATGAAAGGAGCTGGCATCTCACTCTCTTTGAATCTTCTTTATCATGCTAAGAGGAGCAGGAAAAAGCCAAAAATTTCAGAATTGCACCTTGCAATGCGGAGAAATTACTGTTTGTGCATTTTCAATATTCATTGATTTTTGCCATTGAAAAACATCATGTTATTCATATACCAGAAATGATTGAAGCTACTGACTGAATGAAAGGAGCTGGCATCTCACTCTCTTTGAATCTTCTTTATCATGCAAAGAGGAGCAGGAAAAAGCAAAAAATTTCAGAATTGCACCTTGCAATGCGGAGAAATTACTGTTTGTGCATTTACAATATTCATTGATTTTTGCCATTGAAAAACGTCCAGAAATGATTGAAGCTACTGACTGAATGAAAGGAGCTGGCATCTCACTCTCTTTGAATCTTCTTTATCATGCTAAGAGGAGCAGGAAAAAGCAAAAAATTTCAGAATTGCACCTTGCAATGCGGAGAAATTACTGTTTGTGCATTTACAATATTCACTGATTTTTGCCATTGAAAAACGTCCAGAAATGATTGAAGCAACTGACTGAATGAAAGGAGCTGGCATCTCACTCTCTTTGAATCTTCTTTATCATGCTAAGAGGAGCAGGAAAAAGCAAAAAATTTCAGAATTGCACCTTGCAATGCGGAGAAATTACTGTTTGTGCATTTACAATATTCATTGATTTTTGCCATTGAAAAACGTCCAGAAATAATTGAAGCTACTGACTGAATGAAAGGAGCTGGCATCTCACTCTCTTTGAATCTTCTTTATCATGCTAAGAGGAGCAGGAAAAAGCAAAAAATTTCAGAATTGCAACTTGCAATGCGGAGAAATTACTGTTTGTGCATTTACAATATTCATTGATTTTTGCCATTGAAAAACATCATGTTATTCATATACCAGAAATGATTGAAGCTGCTGACTGAATGAAAGGAGCTGGCATCTCACTCTCTTTGAATCTTCTTTATCATGCTAAGAGGAGCAGGAAAAAGCAAAAAATTTCAGAATTGCACCTTGCAATGCGGAGAAATTACTGTTTGTGCATTTACAATATTCATTGATTTTTGCCATTGAAAAACGTCCAGAAATGATTGAAGCTACTGACTGAATGAAAGGAGCTGGCATCTCACTCTCTTTGAATCTTCTTTATCATGCTAAGAGGAGCAGGAAAAAGCAAAAAATTTCAGAATTGCACCTTGCAATGCGGAGAAATTACTGTTTGTGCATTTACAATATTCACTGATTTTTGCCATTGAAAAACGTCCAGAAATGATTGAAGCAACTGACTGAATGAAAGGAGCTGGCATCTCACTCTCTTTGAATCTTCTTTATCATGCTAAGAGGAGCAGGAAAAAGCAAAAAATTTCAGAATTGCACCTTGCAATGCGGAGAAATTACTGTTTGTGCATTTACAATATTCATTGATTTTTGCCATTGAAAAACGTCCAGAAATGATTGAAGCTACTGACTGAATGAAAGGAGCTGGCATCTCACTCTCTTTGAATCTTCTTTATCATGCTAAGAGGAGCAGGAAAAAGCAAAAAATTTCAGAATTGCAACTTGCAATGCGGAGAAATTACTGTTTGTGCATTTACAATATTCATTAATTTTTGCCATTGAAAAACATCATGTTATTCATATCCCAGAAATGTTTGAAGCTACTGACTGAATGAAAGAAGCTGGCATCTCACTCTCTTTGAATCTTCTTTATCATGCTAAGAGGAGCAGGAAAAAGCAAAAAATTTCAGAATTGCACCTTGCAATGCGGAGAAATTACTGTTTGTGCATTTACAATATTCATTGATTTTTGCCATTGAAAAACGTCCAGAAATGATTGAAGCTACTGACTGAATGAAAGGAGCTGGCATCTCACTCTCTTTGAATCTTCTTTATCATGCTAAGAGGAGCAGGAAAAAGCAAAAAATTTCAGAATTGCACCTTGCAATGCGGAGAAATTACTGTTTGTGCATTTACAATATTCATTGATTTTTGCCATTGAAAAACATCATGTTATTCATATACCAGAAATGTTTGAAGCTACTGACTGAATGAAAGGAGCTGGCATCTCACTCTCTTTGAATCTTCTTTATCATGCTAAGAGGAGCAGGAAAAAGCAAAAAATTTCAGAATTGCACCTTGCAATGCGGACAAATTACTGTTTGTGCATTTACAATATTCATTGATTTTTGCCATTGAAAAACGTCCAGAAATGATTGAAGCTACTGACTGAATGAAAGGAGCTGGCATCTCACTCTCTTTGAATCTTCTTTATCATGCTAAGAGGAGCAGGAAAATGCAAGAAATTTCAGAATTGCACCTTGCAATGCGGAGAAATTACTGTTTGTGCATTTACAATATTCATTGATTTTTGCCATTGAAAAACATCCAGAAATGATTGAAGCTACTGACTGAATGAAAGGAGCTGGCATCTCACTCTCTTTGAATCTTCTTTATCATGCTAAGAGGAGCAGGAAAAAGCCAAAAATTTTAGAATTGCACCTTGCAATGCGGAGAAATTACTGTTTGTGCATTTTCAATATTCATTGATTTTTGCCATTGAAAAACATCATGTTATTCATATACCAGAAATGATTGAAGCTACTGACTGAATGAAAGGAGCTGGCATCTCACTCTCTTTGAATCTTCTTTATCATGCAAAGAGGAGCAGGAAAAAGCAAAAAATTTCAGAATTGCACCTTGCAATGCGGAGAAATTACTGTTTGTGCATTTACAATATTCATTGATTTTTGCCATTGAAAAACGTCCAGAAATGATTGAAGCTACTGACTGAATGAAAGGAGCTGGCATCTCACTCTCTTTGAATCTTCTTTATCATGCTAAGAGGAGCAGGAAAAAGCAAAAAATTTCAGAATTGCACCTTGCAATGCGGAGAAATTACTGTTTGTGCATTTACAATATTCACTGATTTTTGCCATTGAAAAACGTCCAGAAATGATTGAAGCAACTGACTGAATGAAAGGAGCTGGCATCTCACTCTCTTTGAATCTTCTTTATCATGCTAAGAGGAGCAGGAAAAAGCAAAAAATTTCAGAATTGCACCTTGCAATGCGGAGAAATTACTGTTTGTGCATTTACAATATTCATTGATTTTTGCCATTGAAAAACGTCCAGAAATAATTGAAGCTACTGACTGAATGAAAGGAGCTGGCATCTCACTCTCTTTGAATCTTCTTTATCATGCTAAGAGGAGCAGGAAAAAGCAAAAAATTTCAGAATTGCAACTTGCAATGCGGAGAAATTACTGTTTGTGCATTTACAATATTCATTGATTTTTGCCATTGAAAAACATCATGTTATTCATATACCAGAAATGATTGAAGCTACTGACTGAATGAAAGGAGCTGGCATCTCACTCTCTTTGAATCTTCTTTATCATGCTAAGAGGAGCAGGAAAAAGCAAAAAATTTCAGAATTGCACCTTGCAATGCGGAGAAATTACTGTTTGTGCATTTACAATATTCATTGATTTTTGCCATTGAAAAACGTCCAGAAATGATTGAAGCTACTGACTGAATGAAAGGAGCTGGCATCTCACTCTCTTTGAATCTTCTTTATCATGCTAAGGGGAGCAGGAAAAAGCAAAAAATTTCAGAATTGCACCTTGCAGTGCGGAGAAATTACTGTTTGTGCTTTTACAATATTCATTGATTTTTGCCATTGAAAAACATCATGTTATTCATATACCAGAAATGTTTGAAGCTACTGACTGAATGAAAGGAGCTGGCATCTCACTCTCTTTGAATCTTCTTTATCATGCTAAGAGGAGCAGGAAAAAGCAAAAAATTTCAGAATTGCACCTTGCAATGCGGAGAAATTACTGTTTGTGCATTTACAATATTCATTGATTTTTGCCATTGAAAAACATCGTTATTCATATACCAGAAATGATTGAAGCTACTGACTGAATGAAAGGAGCTGGCATCTCACTCTCTTTGAATCTTCTTCATCATGCTAAGAGGAGCAGGAAAAAGCAAAAAATTTCAGAATTGCACCTTGCAATGCGGAGAAATTACTGTTTGTGCATTTACAATATTCATTGATTTTTGCCATTGAAAAACGTCCAGAAATGATTGAAGCTACTGACTGAATGAAAGGAGCTGGCATCTCACTCTCTTTGAATCTTCTTTATCATGCTAAGAGGAGCAGGAAAAAGCAAAAAATTTCAGAATTGCACCTTGCAATGCGGAGAAATTACTGTTTGTGCATTTACAATATTCATTGATTTTTGCCATTGAAAAACATCATGTTATTCATATACCAGAAATGATTGAAGCTACTGACTGAATGAAAGGAGCTGGCATCTCGCTCTCTTTGAATCTTCTTTATCATGCTAAGAGGAGCAGGAAAAAGCAAAAAATTTCAGAATTGCACCTTGCAATGCGGAGAAATTACTGTTTGTGCATTTACAATATTCATTGATTTTTGCCATTGAAAAACGTCCAGAAATGATTGAAGCTACTGACTGAATGAAAGGAGCTGGCATCTCACTCTCTTTGAATCTTCTTTATCATGCTAAGAGGAGCATGAAAAAGCAAAAAATTTCAGAATTGCACCTTGCAATGTGGAGAAATTACTGTTTGTGCATTTACAATATTCATTGATTTTTGCCATTGAAAAACATCATGTTATTCATATACCAGAAATGATTGAAGCTACTGACTGAATGAAAGGAGCTGGCATCTCACTCTCTTTGAATCTTCTTTATCATGCTAAGAGGAGCAGGAAAAAGCAAAAAATTTCAGAATTGCACCTTGCAATGTGGAGAAATTACTGTTTGTGCATTTACAATATTCATTGATTTTTGCCATTGAAAAACGTCCAGAAATGATTGAAGCTACTGACTGAATGAAAGGAGCTGGCATCTCACTCTCTTTGAATCTTCTTTATCATGCTAAGAGGAGCAGGAAAAAGCAAAAAATATCAGAATTGCACCTTGCAATGCGGAGAAATTACTGTTTGTGCTTTTACAATATTCATTGATTTTTGCCATTGAAAAACATCATGTTATTCATATACCAGAAATGTTTGAAGCTACTGACTGAATGAAAGGAGCTGGCATCTCACTCTCTTTGAATCTTCTTTATCATGCTAAGAGGAGCAGGAAAAAGCAAAAAATTTCAGAATTGCACCTTGCAATGCGGAGAAATTACTGTTTGTGCATTTACAATATTCATTGATTTTTGCCATTGAAAAACGTCCAGAAATGATTGAAGCTACTGACTGAATGAAAGGAGCTGGCATCTCACTCTCTTTGAATCTTCTTTATCATGCTAAGAGGAGCAGGAAAAAGCAAAAAATTTCAGAATTGCACCTTGCAATGCGGAGAAATTACTGTTTGTGCATTTACAATATTCATTGATTTTTGCCATTGAAAAACGTCCAGAAATGATTGAAGCTACTGACTGAATGAAAGGAGCTGGCATCTCACTCTCTTTGAATCTTCTTTATCATGCTAAGAGGAGCAGGAAAAAGCAAAAAATTTCAGAATTGCAACTTGCAATGCGGAGAAATTACTGTTTGTGCATTTACAATATTCATTGATTTTTGCCATTGAAAAACATCATGTTATTCATATACCAGAAATGATTGAAGCTACTGACTGAATGAAAGGAGCTCGCATCTCACTCTCTTTGAATCTTCTTTATCATGCTAAGAGGAGCAGGAAAAAGCAAAAAATTTCAGAATTGCACCTTGCAATGCGGAGAAATTACTGTTTGTGCATTTACAATATTCATTGATTTTTGCCATTGAAAAACGTCCAGAAATGATTGAAGCTACTGACTGAATGAAAGGAGCTGGCATCTCACTCTCTTTGAATCTTCTTTATCATGCTAAGAGGAGCAGGAAAAAGCAAAAAATTTCAGAATTGCACCTTGCAATGCGGAGAAATTACTGTTTGTGCATTTACAATATTCACTGATTTTTGCCATTGAAAAACGTCCAGAAATGATTGAAGCAACTGACTGAATGAAAGGAGCTGGCATCTCACTCTCTTTGAATCTTCTTTATCATGCTAAGAGGAGCAGGAAAAAGCAAAAAATTTCAGAATTGCACCTTGCAATGCGGAGAAATTACTGTTTGTGCATTTACAATATTCATTGATTTTTGCCATTGAAAAACGTCCAGAAATAATTGAAGCTACTGACTGAATGAAAGGAGCTGGCATCTCACTCTCTTTGAATCTTCTTTATCATGCTAAGAGGAGCAGGAAAAAGCAAAAAATTTCAGAATTGCAACTTGCAATGCGGAGAAATTACTGTTTGTGCATTTACAATATTCATTGATTTTTGCCATTGAAAAACATCATGTTATTCATATACCAGAAATGATTGAAGCTACTGACTGAATGAAAGGAGCTGGCATCTCACTCTCTCTGAATCTTCTTTATCATGCTAAGAGGAGCAGGAAAAAGCAAAAAATTTCAGAATTGCACCTTGCAATGCGGAGAAATTACTGTTTGTGCATTTACAATATTCATTGATTTTTGCCATTGAAAAACGTCCAGAAATGATTGAAGCTACTGACTGAATGAAAGGAGCTGGCATCTCACTCTCTTTGAATCTTCTTTATCATGCTAAGAGGAGCAGGAAAAAGCAAAAAATTTCAGAATTGCACCTTGCAATGCGGAGAAATTACTGTTTGTGCTTTTACAATATTCATTGATTTTTGCCATTGAAAAACATCATGTTATTCATATACCAGAAATGTTTGAAGCTACTGACTGAATGAAAGGAGCTGGCATCTCACTCTCTTTGAATCTTCTTTATCATGCTAAGAGGAGCAGGAAAAAGCAAAAAATTTCAGAATTGCACCTTGCAATGCGGAGAAATTACTGTTTGTGCATTTACAATATTCATTGATTTTTGCCATTGAAAAATGTCCAGAAATGATTGAAGCTGCTGACTGAATGAAAGGAGCTGGCATCTCACTCTCTTTGAATCTTCTTTATCATGCTAAGAGGAGCAGGAAAAAGCAAAAAATTTCAGAATTGCACCTTGCAATGCGGAGAAATTACTGTTTGTGCATTTACAATATTCATTGATTTTTGCCATTGAAAAACATCATGTTATTCATTTACCAGAAATGATTGAAGCTACTGACTGAATGAAAGGAGCTGGCATCTCACTCTCTTTGAATCTTCTTTATCATGCTAAGAGGAGCAGGAAAAAGCAAAAAATTTCAGAATTGCACCTTGCAATGCGGAGAAATTACTGTTTGTGCATTTACAATATTCATTGATTTTTGCCATTGAAAAACGTCCAGAAATGATTGAAGCTACTGACTGAATGAAAGGAGCTGGCATCTCACTCTCTTTGAATCTTCTTTATCATGCTAAGAGGAGCAGGAAAAAGCAAAAAATTTCAGAATTGCACCTTGCAATGCGGAGAAATTACTGTTTGTGCATTTACAATATTCATTGATTTTTGCCATTGAAAAACGTCCAGAAATGATTGAAGCTACTGACTGAATGAAAGGAGCTGGCATCTCACTCTCTTTGAATCTTCTTTATCATGCTAAGAGGAGCAGGAAAAAGCAAAAAATTTCAGAATTGCACCTTGCAATGCGGAGAAATTACTGTTTGTGCATTTACAATATTCATTGATTTTTGCCATTGAAAAACATCATGTTATTCATATACTAGAAATGTTTGAAGCTACTGACTGAATGAAAGGAGCTGGCATCTCACTCTCTTTGAATCTTCTTTATCATGCTAAGAGGAGCAGGAAAAAGCAAAAAATTTCAGAATTGCACCTTGCAATGCGGAGAAATTACTGTTTGTGCATTTACAATATTCATTGATTTTTGCCATTGAAAAACGTCCAGAAATGATTGAAGCTACTGACTGAATGAAAGGAGCTGGCATCTCACTCTCTTTGAATCTTCTTTATCATGCTAAGAGGAGCAGGAAAAAGCAAAAAATTTCAGAATTGCACCTTGCAATGCGGAGAAATTACTGTTTGTGCATTTACAATATTCATTGATTTTTGCCATTGAAAAACATCATTTTATTCATATACCAGAAATGATTGAAGCTACTGACTGAATGAAAGGAGCTGGCATCTCGCTCTCTTTGAATCTTCTTTATCATGCTAAGAGGAGCAGGAAAAAGCAAAAAATTTCAGAATTGCACCTTGCAATGCGGAGAAATTACTGTTTGTGCATTTACAATATTCATTGATTTTTGCCATTGAAAAACGTCCAGAAATGATTGAAGCTACTGACTGAATGAAAGGAGCTGGCATCTCACTCTCTTTGAATCTTCTTTATCATGCTAAGAGGAGCAGGAAAAAGCAAAAAATTTCAGAATTGCACCTTGCAATGTGGAGAAATTACTGTTTGTGCATTTACAATATTCATTGATTTTTGCCATTGAAAAACATCATGTTATTCATATACCAGAAATGATTGAAGCTACTGACTGAATGAAAGGAGCTGGCATCTCACTCTCTTTGAATCTTCTTTATCATGCTAAGAGGAGCAGGAAAAAGCAAAAAATTTCAGAATTGCACCTTGCAATGCGGAGAAATTACTGTTTGTGCATTTACAATATTCATTGATTTTTGCCATTGAAAAACGTCCAGAAATGATTGAAGCTACTGACTGAATGAAAGGAGCTGGCATCTCACTCTCTTTGAATCTTCTTTATCATGCTAAGAGGAGCAGGAAAAAGCAAAAAATTTCAGAATTGCACCTTGCAATGCGGAGAAATTACTGTTTGTGCTTTTACAATATTCATTGATTTTTGCCATTGAAAAACATCATGTTATTCATATACCAGAAATGTTTGAAGCTACTGACTGAATGAAAGGAGCTGGCATCTCACTCTCTTTGAATCTTCTTTATCATGCTAAGAGGAGCAGGAAAAAGCAAAAAATTTCAGAATTGCACCTTGCAATGCGGAGAAATTACTGTTTGTGCATTTACAATATTCATTGATTTTTGCCATTGAAAAACGTCCAGAAATGATTGAAGCTACTGACTGAATGAAAGGAGCTGGCATCTGACTCTCTTTGAATCTTCTTTATCATGCTAAGAGGAGCAGGAAAAAGCAAAAAATTTCAGAATTGCACCTTGCAATGCGGAGAAATTACTGTTTGTGCATTTACAATATTCATTGATTTTTGCCATTGAAAAACGTCCAGAAATGATTGAAGCTACTGACTGAATGAAAGGAGCTGGCATCTCACTCTCTTTGAATCTTCTTTATCATGCTAAGAGGAGCAGGAAAAAGCAAAAAATTTCAGAATTGCAACTTGCAATGCGGAGAAATTACTGTTTGTGCATTTACAATATTCATTGATTTTTGCCATTGAAAAACATCATGTTATTCATATACCAGAAATGTTTGAAGCTACTGACTGAATGAAAGGAGCTGGCATCTCACTCTCTTTGAATCTTCTTTATCATGCTAAGAGGAGCAGGAAAAAGCAAAAAATTTCAGAATTGCACCTTGCAATGCGGAGAAATTACTGTTTGTGCATTTACAATATTCATTGATTTTTGCCATTGAAAAACGTCCAGAAATGATTGAAGCTACTGACTGAATGAAAGGAGCTGGCATCTCACTCTCTTTGAATCTTCTTTATCATGCTAAGAGGAGCAGGAAAAAGCAAAAAATTTCAGAATTGCACCTTGCAATGCGGAGAAATTACTGTTTGTGCATTTACAATATTCATTGATTTTTGCCATTGAAAAACGTCCAGAAATGATTGAAGCTACTGACTGAATGAAAGGAGCTGGCATCTCACTCTCTTTGAATCTTCTTTATCATGCTAAGAGGAGCAGGAAAAAGCAAAAAATTTCAGAATTGCACCTTGCAATGCGGAGAAATTACTGTTTGTGCATTTACAATATTCATTGATTTTTGCCATTGAAAAACGTCCAGAAATGATTGAAGCTACTGACTGAATGAAAGGAGCTGGCATCTCACTCTCTTTGAATCTTCTTTATCATGCTAAGAGGAGCAGGAAAAAGCAAAAAATTTCAGAATTGCAACTTGCAATGCGGAGAAATTACTGTTTGTGCATTTACAATATTCATTGATTTTTGCCATTGAAAAACATCATGTTATTCATATACCAGAAATGATTGAAGCTACTGTCTGAATGAAAGGAGCTGGCATCTCACTCTCTTTGAATCTTCTTTATCATGCTAAGAGGAGCAGGAAAAAGCAAAAAATTTCAGAATTGCACCTTGCAATGCGGAGAAATTACTGTTTGTGCATTTACAATATTCATTGATTTTTGCCATTGAAAAACATCATGTTATTCATATACCAGAAATGTTTGAAGCTACTGACTGAATGAAAGGAGCTGGCATCTCACTCTCTTTGAATCTTCTTTATCATGCTAAGAGGAGCAGGAAAAAGCAAAAAATTTCAGAATTGCACCTTGCAATGCGGAGAAATTACTGTTTGTGCATTTACAATATTCATTGATTTTTGCCATTGAAAAACGTCCAGAAATGATTGAAGCTACTGACTGAATGAAAGGAGCTGGCATCTCACTCTCTTTGAATCTTTTTTATCATGCTAAGAGGAGCAGGAAAATGCAAGAAATTTCAGAATTGCACCTTGCAATGCGGAGAAATTACTGTTTGTGCATTTACAATATTCATTGATTTTTGCCATTGAAAAACATCCAGAAATGATTGAAGCTACTGACTGAATGAAAGGAGCTGGCATCTCACTCTCTTTGAATCTTCTTTATCATGCTAAGAGGAGCAGGAAAAAGCCAAAAATTTCAGAATTGCACCTTGCAATGCGGAGAAATTACTGTTTGTGCATTTACAATATTCATTGATTTTTGCCATTGAAAAACATCATGTTATTCATATACCAGAAATGATTGAAGCTACTGACTGAATGAAAGGAGCTGGCATCTCACTCTCTTTGAATCTTCTTTATCATGCAAAGAGGAGCAGGAAAAAGCAAAAAATTTCAGAATTGCACCTTGCAATGCGGAGAAATTACTGTTTGTGCATTTACAATATTCATTGATTTTTGCCATTGAAAAACGTCCAGAAATGATTGAAGCTACTGACTGAATGAAAGGAGCTGGCATCTCACTCTCTTTGAATCTTCTTTATCATGCTAAGAGGAGCAGGAAAAAGCAAAAAATTTCAGAATTGCACCTTGCAATGCGGAGAAATTACTGTTTGTGCATTTGCAATATTCACTGATTTTTGCCATTGAAAAACGTCCAGAAATGATTGAAGCAACTGACTGAATGAAAGGAGCTGGCATCTCACTCTCTTTGAATCTTCTTTATCATGCTAAGAGGAGCAGGAAAAAGCAAAAAATTTCAGAATTGCAACTTGCAATGCGGAGAAATTACTGTTTGTGCATTTACAATATTCATTGATTTTTGCCATTGAAAAACATCATGTTATTCATATACCAGAAATGATTGAAGCTAGTGACTGAATGAAAGGAGCTGGCATCTCACTCTCTTTGAATCTTCTTTATCATGCTAAGAGGAGCAGGAAAAAGCAAAAAATTTCAGAATTGCACCTTGCAATGCGGAGAAATTACTGTTTGTGCATTTACAATATTCATTGATTTTTGCCATTGAAAAACGTCCAGAAATGATTGAAGCTACTGACTGAATGAAAGGAGCTGGCATCTCACTCTCTTTGAATCTTCTTTATCATGCTAAGAGGAGCAGGAAAAAGCAAAAAATTTCAGAATTGCACCTTGCAATGCGGAGAAATTACTGTTTGTGCTTTTACAATATTCATTGATTTTTGCCATTGAAAAACATCATGTTATTCATATACCAGAAATGTTTGAAGCTACTGACTGAATGAAAGGAGCTGGCATCTCACTCTCTTTGAATCTTCTTTATCATGCTAAGAGGAGCAGGAAAAAGCAAAAAATTTCAGAATTGCACCTTGCAATGCGGAGAAATTACTGTTTGTGCATTTACAATATTCATTGATTTTTGCCATTGAAAAATGTCCAGAAATGATTGAAGCTGCTGACTGAATGAAAGGAGCTGGCATCTCACTCTCTTTGAATCTTCTTTATCATGCTAAGAGGAGCAGGAAAAAGCAAAAAATTTCAGAATTGCACCTTGCAATGCGGAGAAATTACTGTTTGTGCATTTACAATATTCATTGATTTTTGCCATTGAAAAACATCATGTTATTCATATACCAGAAATGATTGAAGCTACTGACTGAATGAAAGGAGCTGGCATCTCACTCTCTTTGAATCTTCTTTATCATGCTAAGAGGAGCAGGAAAAAGCAAAAAATTTCAGAATTGCACCTTGCAATGCGGAGAAATTACTGTTTGTGCATTTACAATATTCATTGATTTTTGCCATTGAAAAACGTCCAGAAATGATTGAAGCTACTGACTGAATGAAAGGAGCTGGCATCTCACTCTCTTTGAATCTTCTTTATCATGCTAAGAGGAGCAGGAAAAAGCAAAAAATTTCAGAATTGCACCTTGCAATGCGGAGAAATTACTGTTTGTGCATTTACAATATTCATTGATTTTTGCCATTGAAAAACGTACAGAAATGATTGAAGCTACTGACTGAATGAAAGGAGCTGGCATCTCACTCTCTTTGAATCTTCTTTATCATGCTAAGAGGAGCAGGAAAAAGCAAAAAATTTCAGAATTGCACCTTGCAATGCGGAGAAATTACTGTTTGTGCATTTACAATATTCATTGATTTTTGCCATTGAAAAACATCATGTTATTCATATACCAGAAATGTTTGAAGCTACTGACTGAATGAAAGGAGCTGGCATCTCACTCTCTTTGAATCTTCTTTATCATGCTAAGAGGAGCAGGAAAAAGCAAAAAATTTCAGAATTGCACCTTGCAATGCGGAGAAATTACTGTTTGTGCATTTACAATATTCATTGATTTTTGCCATTGAAAAACGTCCAGAAATGATTGAAGCTACTGACTGAATGAAAGGAGCTGGCATCTCACTCTCTTTGAATCTTCTTTATCATGCTAAGAGGAGCAGGAAAAAGCAAAAAATTTCAGAATTGCACCTTGCAATGCGGAGAAATTACTGTTTGTGCATTTACAATATTCATTGATTTTTGCCATTGAAAAACATCATGTTATTCATATACCAGAAATGATTGAAGCTACTGACTGAATGAAAGGAGCTGGCAGCTCGCTCTCTTTGAATCTTCTTTATCATGCTAAGAGGAGCAGGAAAAAGCAAAAAATTTCAGAATTGCACCTTGCAATGCGGAGAAATTACTGTTTGTGCATTTACAATATTCATTGATTTTTGCCATTGAAAAACGTCCAGAAATGATTGAAGCTACTGACTGAATGAAAGGAGCTGGCATCTCACTCTCTTTGAATCTTCTTTATCATGCTAAGAGGAGCAGGAAAAAGCAAAAAATTTCAGAATTGCACCTTGCAATGTGGAGAAATTACTGTTTGTGCATTTACAATATTCATTGATTTTTGCCATTGAAAAACATCATGTTATTCATATACCAGAAATGATTGAAGCTACTGACTGAATGAAAGGAGCTGGCATCTCACTCTCTTTGAATCTTCTTTATCATGCTAAGAGGAGCAGGAAAAAGCAAAAAATTTCAGAATTGCACCTTGCAATGCGGAGAAATTACTGTTTGTGCATTTACAATATTCATTGATTTTTGCCATTGAAAAACGTCCAGAAATGATTGAAGCTACTGACTGAATGAAAGGAGCTGGCATCTCACTCTCTTTGAATCTTCTTTATCATGCTAAGAGGAGCAGGAAAAAGCAAAAAATTTCAGAATTGCACCTTGCAATGCGGAGAAATTACTGCTTGTGCTTTTACAATATTCATTGATTTTTGCCATTGAAAAACATCATGTTATTCATATACCAGAAATGTTTGAAGCTACTGACTGAATGAAAGGAGCTGGCATCTCACTCTCTTTGAATCTTCTTTATCATGCTAAGAGGAGCAGGAAAAAGCAAAAAATTTCAGAATTGCACCTTGCAATGCGGAGAAATTACTGTTTGTGCATTTACAATATTCATTGATTTTTGCCATTGAAAAACGTCCAGAAATGATTGAAGCTACTGACTGAATGAAAGGAGCTGGCATCTCACTCTCTTTGAATCTTCTTTATCATGCTAAGAGGAGTAGGAAAAAGCAAAAAATTTCAGAATTGCACCTTGCAATGCGGAGAAATTACTGTTTGTGCATTTACAATATTCATTGATTTTTGCCATTGAAAAACGTCCAGAAATGATTGAAGCTACTGACTGAATGAAAGGAGCTGGCATCTCACTCTCTTTGAATCTTCTTTATCATGCTAAGAGGAGCAGGAAAAAGCAAAAAATTTCAGAATTGCAACTTGCAATGCGGAGAAATTACTGTTTGTGCATTTACAATATTCATTGATTTTTGCCATTGAAAAACATCATGTTATTCATATACCAGAAATGATTGAAGCTACTGACTGAATGAAAGGAGCTGGCATCTCACTCTCTTTGAATCTTCTTTATCATGCTAAGAGGAGCAGGAAAAAGCAAAAAATTTCAGAATTGCACCTTGCAATGCGGAGAAATTACTGTTTGTGCATTTACAATATTCATTGATTTTTGCCATTGAAAAACGTCCAGAAATGATTGAAGCTACTGACTGAATGAAAGGAGCTGGCATCTCACTCTCTTTGAATCTTCTTTATCATGCTAAGAGGAGCAGGAAAAAGCAAAAAATTTCAGAATTGCACCTTGCAATGCGGAGAAATTACTGTTTGTGCATTTACAATATTCATTGATTTTTGCCATTGAAAAACGTCCAGAAATGATTGAAGCTACTGACTGAATGAAAGGAGCTGGCATCTCACTCTCTTTGAATCTTCTTTATCATGCTAAGAGGAGCAGGAAAAAGCAAAAAATTTCAGAATTGCACCTTGCAATGCGGAGAAATTACTGTTTGTGCATTTACAATATTCATTAATTTTTGCCATTGAAAAACATCATGTTATTCATATCCCAGAAATGTTTGAAGCTACTGACTGAATGAAAGAAGCTGGCATCTCACTCTCTTTGAATCTTCTTTATCATGCTAAGAGGAGCAGGAAAAAGCAAAAAATTTCAGAATTGCACCTTGCAATGCGGAGAAATTACTGTTTGTGCATTTACAATATTCATTGATTTTTGCCATTGAAAAACGTCCAGAAATGATTGAAGCTACTGACTGAATGAAAGGAGCTGGCATCTCACTCTCTTTGAATCTTCTTTATCATGCTAAGAGGAGCAGGAAAAAGCAAAAAATTTCAGAATTGCACCTTGCAATGCGGAGAAATTACTGTTTGTGCATTTACAATATTCATTGATTTTTGCCATTGAAAAACATCATGTTATTCATATACCAGAAATGTTTGAAGCTACTGACTGAATGAAAGGAGCTGGCATCTCACTCTCTTTGAATCTTCTTTATCATGCTAACAGGAGCAGGAAAAAGCAAAAAATTTCAGAATTGCACCTTGCAATGCGGAGAAATTACTGTTTGTGCATTTACAATATTCATTGATTTTTGCCATTGAAAAACGTCCAGAAATGATTGAAGCTACTGACTGAATGAAAGGAGCTGGCATCTCACTCTCTTTGAATCTTCTTTATCATGCTAAGAGGAGCAGGAAAAAGCAAAAAATTTCAGAATTGCACCTTGCAATGCGGAGAAATTACTGTTTGTGCATTTACAATATTCATTGATTTTTGCCATTGAAAAACGTCCAGAAATGATTGAAGCTACTGACTGAATGAAAGGAGCTGGCATCTCACTCTCTTTGAATCTTCTTTATCATGCTAAGAGGAGCAGGAAAAAGCAAAAAATTTCAGAATTGCAACTTGCAATGCGGAGAAATTACTGTTTGTGCATTTACAATATTCATTGATTTTTGCCATTGAAAAACATCATGTTATTCATATACCAGAAATGATTGAAGCTACTGACTGAATGAAAGGAGCTGGCATCTCACTCTCTTTGAATCTTCTTTATCATGCTAAGAGGAGCAGGAAAAAGCAAAAAATTTCAGAATTGCACCTTGCAATGCGGAGAAATTACTGTTTGTGCATTTACAATATTCATTGATTTTTGCCATTGAAAAACGTCCAGAAATGATTGAAGCTACTGACTGAATGAAAGGAGCTGGCATCTCACTCTCTTTGAATCTTCTTTATCATGCTAAGAGGAGCAGGAAAAAGCAAAAAATTTCAGAATTGCACCTTGCAATGCGGAGAAATTACTGTTTGTGCATTTACAATATTCATTGATTTTTGCCATTGAAAAACGTCCAGAAATGATTGAAGCTACTGACTGAATGAAAGGAGCTGGCATCTCACTCTCTTTGAATCTTCTTTATCATGCTAAGAGGAGCAGGAAAAAGCAAAAAATTTCAGAATTGCACCTTGCAATGCGGAGAAATTACTGTTTGTGCATTTACAATATTCATTAATTTTTGCCATTGAAAAACATCATGTTATTCATATCCCAGAAATGTTTGAAGCTACTGACTGAATGAAAGAAGCTGGCATCTCACTCTCTTTTAATCTTCTTTATCATGCTAAGAGGAGCAGGAAAAAGCAAAAAATTTCAGAATTGCACCTTGCAATGCGGAGAAATTACTGTTTGTGCATTTACAATATTCATTGATTTTTGCCATTGAAAAACGTCCAGAAATGATTGAAGCTACTGACTGAATGAAAGGAGCTGGCATCTCACTCTCTTTGAATCTTCTTTATCATGCTAAGAGGAGCAGGAAAAAGCAAAAAATTTCAGAATTGCACCTTGCAATGCGGAGAAATTACTGTTTGTGCATTTACAATATTCATTGATTTTTGCCATTGAAAAACATCATGTTATTCATATACCAGAAATGATTGAAGCTACTGACTGAATGAAAGGAGCTGGCATCTCACTCTCTTTGAATCTTCTTTATCATGCAAAGAGGAGCAGGAAAAAGCAAAAAATTTCAGAATTGCACCTTGCAATGCGGAGAAATTACTGTTTGTGCATTTACAATATTCATTGATTTTTGCCATTGAAAAACGTCCAGAAATGATTGAAGCTACTGACTGAATGAAAGGAGCTGGCATCTCACTCTCTTTGAATCTTCTTTATCATGCTAAGAGGAGCAGGAAAAAGCAAAAAATTTCAGAATTGCACCTTGCAATGCGGAGAAATTACTGTTTGTGCATTTACAATATTCATTGATTTTTGCCATTGAAAAACGTCCAGAAATGATTGAAGCTACTGACTGAATGAAAGGAGCTGGCATCTCACTCTCTTTGAATCTTCTTTATCATGCTAAGAGGAGCAGGAAAAAGCAAAAAATTTCAGAATTGCACCTTGCAATGCGGAGAAATTACTGTTTGTGCATTTACAATATTCATTGATTTTTGCCATTGAAAAACATCATGTTATTCATATACCAGAAATGTTTGAAGCTACTGACTGAATGAAAGGAGCTGGCATCTCACTCTCTTTGAATCTTCTTTATCATGCTAAGAGGAGCAGGAAAAAGCAAAAAATTTCAGAATTGCACCTTGCAATGCGGAGAAATTACTGTTTGTGCATTTACAATATTCATTGATTTTTGCCATTGAAAAACGTCCAGAAATGATTGAAGCTACTGACTGAATGAAAGGAGCTGGCATCTCACTCTCTTTGAATCTTCTTTATCATGCTAAGAGGAGCAGGAAAAAGCAAAAAATTTCAGAATTGCACCTTGCAATGCGGAGAAATTACTGTTTGTGCATTTACAATATTCATTGATTTTTGCCATTGAAAAACGTCCAGAAATGATTGAAGCTACTGACTGAATGAAAGGAGCTGGCATCTCACTCTCTTTGAATCTTCTTTATCATGCTAAGAGGAGCAGGAAAAAGCAAAAAATTTCAGAATTGCACCTTGCAATGCGGAGAAATTACTCTTTGTGCATTTACAATATTCATTGATTTTTGCCATTGAAAAACATCATGTTATTCATATACCAGAAATGTTTGAAGCTACTGACTGAATGAAAGGAGCTGGCATCTCACTCTCTTTGAATCTTCTTTATCATGCTAAGAGGAGCAGGAAAAAGCAAAAAATTTCAGAATTGCACCTTGCAATGCGGAGAAATTACTGTTTGTGCATTTACAATATTCATTGATTTTTGCCATTGAAAAACATCATGTTATTCATATACCAGAAATGTTTGAAGCTACTGACTGAATGAAAGGAGCTGGCATCTCACTCTCTTTGAATCTTCTTTATCATGCTAAGAGGAGCAGGAAAAAGCAAAAAATTTCAGAATTGCACCTTGCAATGTGGAGAAATTACTGTTTGTGCATTTACAATATTCATTGATTTTTACCATTGAAAAACGTCCAGAAATGATTGAAGCTACTGACTGAATGAAAGTAGCTGGCATCTCACTCTCTTTGAATCTTCTTTATCATGCTAAGAGGAGCAGGAAAAAGCAAAAAATTTCAGACTTGCACCTTGCAATGCGGAGAAATTACTGTTTGTGCATTTACAATATTCATTGATTTTTGCCATTGAAAAACATCATGTTATTCATATACCAGAAATGTTTGAAGCTACTGACTGAATGAAAGGAGCTGGCATCTCACTCTCTTTGAATCTTCTTTATCATGCTAAGAGGAGCAGGAAAAAGCAAAAAATTTCAGAATTGCACCTTGCAATGCGGAGAAATTACTGTTTGTGCATTTACAATATTCATTGATTTTTGCCATTGAAAAACGTCCAGAAATGATTGAAGCTACTGACTGAATGAAAGGAGCTGGCATCTCACTCTCTTTGAATCTTCTTTATCATGCTAAGAGGAGCAGGAAAAAGCAAAAAATTTCAGAATTGCACCTTGCAATGCGGAGAAATTACTGTTTGTGCATTTACAATATTCATTGATTTTTGCCATTGAAAAACGTCCAGAAATGATTGAAGCTACTGACTGAATGAAAGGAGCTGGCATCTCACTCTCTTTGAATCTTCTTTATCATGCTAAGAGGAGCAGGAAAAAGCAAAAAATTTCAGAATTGCACCTTGCAATGCGGAGAAATTACTGTTTGTGCATTTACAATATTCATTGATTTTTGCCATTGAAAAACGTCCAGAAATGATTGAAGCTACTGACTGAATGAAAGGAGCTGGCATCTCACTCTCTTTGAATCTTCTTTATCATGCTAAGAGGAGCAGGAAAAAGCAAAAAATTTCAGAATTGCACCTTGCAATGCGGAGAAATTACTGTTTGTGCTTTTACAATATTCATTGATTTTTGCCATTGAAAAACATCATGTTATTCATATACCAGAAATGTTTGAAGCTACTGACTGAATGAAAGGAGCTGGCATCTCACTCTCTTTGAATCTTCTTTATCATGCTAAGAGGAGCAGGAAAAAGCAAAAAATTTCAGAATTGCACCTTGCAATGCGGAGAAATTACTGTTTGTGTATTTACAATATTCATTGATTTTTGCCATTGAAAAACGTCCAGAAATGATTGAAGCTACTGACTGAATGAAAGGAGCTGGCATCTCACTCTCTTTGAATCTTCTTTATCATGCTAAGAGGAGCAGGAAAAAGCAAAAAATTTCAGAATTGCACCTTGCAATGCGGAGAAATTACTGTTTGTGCATTTACAATATTCATTGATTTTTGCCATTGAAAAACGTCCAGAAATGATTGAAGCTACTGACTGAATGAAAGGAGCTGGCATCTCACTCTCTTTGAATCTTCTTTATCATGCTAAGAGGAGCAGGAAAAAGCAAAAAATTTCAGAATTGCACCTTGCAATGCGGAGAAATTACTGTTTGTGCATTTACAATATTCATTGATTTTTGCCATTGAAAAACGTCCAGAAATGATTGAAGCTACTGACTGAATGAAAGGAGCTGGCATCTCACTCTCTTTGAATCTTCTTTATCATGCTAAGAGGAGCAGGAAAAAGCAAAAAATTTCAGAATTGCACCTTGCAATGCGGAGAAATTACTGTTTGTGCTTTTACAATATTCATTGATTTTTGCCATTGAAAAACATCATGTTATTCATATACCAGAAATGTTTGAAGCTACTGACTGAATGAAAGGAGCTGGCATCTCACTCTCTTTGAATCTTCTTTATCATGCTAAGAGGAGCAGGAAAAAGCAAAAAATTTCAGAATTGCACCTTGCAATGCGGAGAAATTACTGTTTGTGTATTTACAATATTCATTGATTTTTGCCATTGAAAAACGTCCAGAAATGATTGAAGCTACTGACTGAATGAAAGGAGCTGGCATCTCACTCTCTTTGAATCTTCTTTATCATGCTAAGAGGAGCAGGAAAAAGCAAAAAATTTCAGAATTGCACCTTGCAATGCGGAGAAATTACTGTTTGTGCATTTACAATATTCATTGATTTTTGCCATTGAAAAACGTCCAGAAATGATTGAAGCTACTGACTGAATGAAAGGAGCTGGCATCTCACTCTCTTTGAATCTTCTTTATCATGCTAAGAGGAGCAGGAAAAAGCAAAAAATTTCAGAATTGCACCTTGCAATGCGGAGAAATTACTGTTTGTGCATTTACAATATTCATTGATTTTTGCCATTGAAAAACATCATGTTATTCATATACCAGAATTGATTGAAGCTACTGACTGAATGAAAGGAGCTGGCATCTTACTCTCTTTGAATCTTCTTTGTCATGCTAAGAGGAGCAGGAAAAAGCAAAAAATTTCAGAATTGCACCTTGCAATGCGGAGAAATTACTGTTTGTGCATTTACAATATTCATTGATTTTTGCCATTGAAAAACGTCCAGAAATGATTGAAGCTACTGACTGAATGAAAGGAGCTGGCATCTCACTCTCTTTGAATCTTCTTTATCATGCTAAGAGGAGCAGGAAAAAGCAAAAAATTTCAGAATTGCACCTTGCAATGCGGAGAAATTACTGTTTGTGCATTTACAATATTCATTGATTTTTGCCATTGAAAAACGTCCAGAAATGATTGAAGCTACTGACTGAATGAAAGGAGCTGGCATCTCACTCTCTTTGAATCTTCTTTATCATGCTAAGAGGAGCAGGAAAAAGCAAAAAATTTCAGAATTGCACCTTGCAATGCGGAGAAATTACTGTTTGTGCATTTACAATATTCATTGATTTTTGCCATTGAAAAACATCATGTTATTCATATACCAGAAATGTTTGAAGCTACTGACTGAATGAAAGGAGCTGGCATCTCACTCTCTTTGAATCTTCTTTATCATGCTAAGAGGAGCAGGAAAAAGCAAAAAATTTCAGAATTGCACCTTGCAATGCGGAGAAATTACTGTTTGTGCATTTACAATATTCATTGATTTTTGCCATTGAAAAACGTCCAGAAATGATTGAAGCTACTGACTGAATGAAAGGAGCTGGCATCTCACTCTCTTTGAATCTTCTTTATCATGCTAAGAGGAGCAGGAAAAAGCAAAAAATTTCAGAATTGCACCTTGCAATGCGGAGAAATTACTGTTTGTGCATTTACAATATTCATTGATTTTTGCCATTGAAAAACGTCCAGAAATGATTGAAGCTACTGACTGAATGAAAGGAGCTGGCATCTCACTCTCTTTGAATCTTCTTTATCATGCTAAGAGGAGCAGGAAAAAGCAAAAAATTTCAGAATTGCACCTTGCAATGCGGAGAAATTACTCTTTGTGCATTTACAATATTCATTGATTTTTGCCATTGAAAAACATCATGTTATTCATATACCAGAAATGTTTGAAGCTACTGACTGAATGAAAGGAGCTGGCATCTCACTCTCTTTGAATCTTCTTTATCATGCTAAGAGGAGCAGGAAAAAGCAAAAAATTTCAGAATTGCACCTTGCAATGCGGAGAAATTACTGTTTGTGCATTTACAATATTCATTGATTTTTGCCATTGAAAAACATCATGTTATTCATATACCAGAAATGTTTGAAGCTACTGACTGAATGAAAGGAGCTGGCATCTCACTCTCTTTGAATCTTCTTTATCATGCTAAGAGGAGCAGGAAAAAGCAAAAAATTTCAGAATTGCACCTTGCAATGCGGAGAAATTACTGTTTGTGCATTTACAATATTCATTGATTTTTGCCATTGAAAAACGTCCAGAAATGATTGAAGCTACTGACTGAATGAAAGGAGCTGGCATCTCACTCTCTTTGAATCTTCTTTATCATGCTAAGAGGAGCAGGAAAAAGCAAAAAATTTCAGAATTGCACCTTGCAATGCGGAGAAATTACTGTTTGTGCATTTACAATATTCATTGATTTTTGCCATTGAAAAACATCATGTTATTCATATACCAGAAATGTTTGAAGCTACTGACTGAATGAAAGGAGCTGGCATCTCACTCTCTTTGAATCTTCTTTATCATGCTAAGAGGAGCAGGAAAAAGCAAAAAATTTCAGAATTGCACCTTGCAATGCGGAGAAATTACTGTTTGTGCATTTACAATATTCATTGATTTTTGCCATTGAAAAACGTCCAGAAATGATTGAAGCTACTGACTGAATGAAAGGAGCTGGCATCTCACTCTCTTTGAATCTTCTTTATCATGCTAAGAGGAGCAGGAAAAAGCAAAAAATTTCAGAATTGCACCTTGCAATGCGGAGAAATTACTGTTTGTGCATTTACAATATTCATTGATTTTTGCCATTGAAAAACGTCCAGAAATGATTGAAGCTACTGACTGAATGAAAGGAGCTGGCATCTCACTCTCTTTGAATCTTCTTTATCATGCTAAGAGGAGCAGGAAAAAGCAAAAAATTTCAGAATTGCACCTTGCAATGCGGAGAAATTACTCTTTGTGCATTTACAATATTCATTGATTTTTGCCATTGAAAAACATCATGTTATTCATATACCAGAAATGTTTGAAGCTACTGACTGAATGAAAGGAGCTGGCATCTCACTCTCTTTGAATCTTCTTTATCATGCTAAGAGGAGCAGGAAAAAGCAAAAAATTTCAGAATTGCACCTTGCAATGCGGAGAAATTACTGTTTGTGCATTTACAATATTCATTGATTTTTGCCATTGAAAAACATCATGTTATTCATATACCAGAAATGTTTGAAGCTACTGACTGAATGAAAGGAGCTGGCATCTCACTCTCTTTGAATCTTCTTTATCATGCTAAGAGGAGCAGGAAAAAGCAAAAAATTTCAGAATTGCACCTTGCAATGTGGAGAAATTACTGTTTGTGCATTTACAATATTCATTGATTTTTACCATTGAAAAACGTCCAGAAATGATTGAAGCTACTGACTGAATGAAAGTAGCTGGCATCTCACTCTCTTTGAATCTTCTTTATCATGCTAAGAGGAGCAGGAAAAAGCAAAAAATTTCAGACTTGCACCTTGCAATGCGGAGAAATTACTGTTTGTGCATTTACAATATTCATTGATTTTTGCCATTGAAAAACATCATGTTATTCATATACCAGAAATGTTTGAAGCTACTGACTGAATGAAAGGAGCTGGCATCTCACTCTCTTTGAATCTTCTTTATCATGCTAAGAGGAGCAGGAAAAAGCAAAAAATTTCAGAATTGCACCTTGCAATGCGGAGAAATTACTGTTTGTGCATTTACAATATTCATTGATTTTTGCCATTGAAAAACGTCCAGAAATGATTGAAGCTACTGACTGAATGAAAGGAGCTGGCATCTCACTCTCTTTGAATCTTCTTTATCATGCTAAGAGGAGCAGGAAAAAGCAAAAAATTTCAGAATTGCACCTTGCAATGCGGAGAAATTACTGTTTGTGCATTTACAATATTCATTGATTTTTGCCATTGAAAAACGTCCAGAAATGATTGAAGCTACTGACTGAATGAAAGGAGCTGGCATCTCACTCTCTTTGAATCTTCTTTATCATGCTAAGAGGAGCAGGAAAAAGCAAAAAATTTCAGAATTGCACCTTGCAATGCGGAGAAATTACTGTTTGTGCATTTACAATATTCAATGATTTTTGCCATTGAAAAACATGTTATTCATATACCAGAAATGTTTGAAGCTACTGACTGAATGAAAGGAGCTGGCACCTCACTCTCTTTGAATCTTCTTTATCATGCTAAGAGGAGCGGGAAAAAGCAAAAAATTTCAGAATTGCACCTTGCAATGCGGAGAAATTACTGTTTGTGCATTTACAATATTCATTGATTTTTGCCATTGAAAAACATCCAGAAATGATTGAAGCTACTGACTGAATGAAAGGAGCTGGCATCTCACTCTCTTTGAATCTTCTTTATCATGCTAAGAGGAGCAGGAAAAAGCAAAAAATTTCAGAATTGCACCTTGCAATGCGGAGAAATTACTGTTTGTGCATTTACAATATTCATTGATTTTTGCCATTGAAAAACGTCCAGAAATGATTGAAGCTACTGACTGAATGAAAGGAGCTGGCATCTCACTCTCTTTGAATCTTCTTTATCATGCTAAGAGGAGCAGGAAAAAGCAAAAAATTTCAGAATTGCACCTTGCAATGCGGAGAAATTACTGTTTGTGCATTTACAATATTCATTCATTTTTGCCATTGAAAAACATCATGTTATTCATATACCAGAAATGATAGAAGCTACTGACTGAATGAAAGGAGCTGGCATCTTACTCTCTTTGAATCTTCTTTGTCATGCTAAGAGGAGCAGGAAAAAGCAAAAAATTTCAGAATTGCACCTTGCAATGCGGAGAAATTACTGTTTGTGCATTTACAATATTCGTTGATTTTTGCCATTGAAAAACGTCCAGAAATGATTGAAGCTACTGACTGAATGAAAGGAGCTGGCATCTCACTCTCTTTGAATCTTCTTTATCATGCTAAGTGGAGCAGGAAAAAGCAAAAAATTTCAGAATTGCACCTTGCAATGCGGAGAAATTACTGTTTGTGCATTTACAATATTCATTGATTTTTGCCATTGAAAAACATCATGTTATTCATATACCAGAAATGTTTGAAGCTACTGACTGAATGAAAGGAGCTGGCATCTCACTCTCTTTGAATCTTCTTTATCATGCTAAGAGGAGCAGGAAAAAGCAAAAAATTTCAGAATTGCACCTTGCAATGTGGAGAAATTACTGTTTGTGCATTTACAATATTCATTGATTTTTACCATTGAAAAACGTCCAGAAATGATTGAAGCTACTGACTGAATGAAAGTAGCTGGCATCTCACTCTCTTTGAATCTTCTTTATCATGCTAAGAGGAGCAGGAGAAAGCAAAAAATTTCAGAATTGCACCTTGCAATCCAGAGAAATTACTGTTTGTGCATTTACAATATTCATTGATTTTTGCCATTGAAAAACATCATGTTATTCATATAACAGAAATGTTTGAAGCTACTGACTGAATGAAAGGAGCTGGCATCTCACTCTCTTTGAATCTTCTTTATCATGCTAAGAGGAGCAGGAAAAAGCAAAAAATTTCAGAATTGCACCTTGCAATGTGGAGAAATTACTGTTTGTGCATTTACAATATTCATTGATTTTTACCATTGAAAAACGTCCAGAAATGATTGAAGCTACTGACTGAATGAAAGTAGCTGGCATCTCACTCTCTTTGAATCTTCTTTATCATGCTAAGAGGAGCAGGAAAAAGCAAAAAATTTCAGACTTGCACCTTGCAATGCGGAGAAATTACTGTTTGTGCATTTACAATATTCATTGATTTTTGCCATTGAAAAACATCATGTTATTCATATACCAGAAATGTTTGAAGCTACTGACTGAATGAAAGGAGCTGGCATCTCACTCTCTTTGAATCTTCTTTATCATGCTAAGAGGAGCAGGAAAAAGCAAAAAATTTCAGAATTGCACCTTGCAATGCGGAGAAATTACTGTTTGTGCATTTACAATATTCATTGATTTTTGCCATTGAAAAACGTCCAGAAATGATTGAAGCTACTGACTGAATGAAAGAAGCTGGCATCTCACTCTCTTTGAATCTTGTTTATCATGCTAAGAGGAGCAGGAAAAAGCAAAAAATTTCAGAATTGCACCTTGCAATGCGGAGAAATTACTGTTTGTGCATTTACAATATTCATTGATTTTTGCCATTGAAAAACGTCCAGAAATGATTGAAGCTACTGACTGAATGAAAGGAGCTGGCATCTCACTCTCTTTGAATCTTCTTTATCATGCTAAGAGGAGCAGGAAAAAGCAAAAAATTTCAGAATTGCACCTTGCAATGCGGAGAAATTACTGTTTGTGCATTTACAATATTCATTGATTTTTGCCATTGAAAAACATCATGTTATTCATATACCAGAAATGATTGAAGCTACTGACTGAATGAAAGGAGCTGGCATCTCACTCTCTTTGAATCTTCTTTATCATGCTAATAGGAGCAGGAAAAAGCAAAAAATTTCAGAATTGCACCTTGCAATGCGGAGAAATTACTGTTTGTGCATTTACAATATTCATTGATTTTTGCCATTGAAAAACGTCCAGAAATGTTTGAAGCTACTGACTGAATGAAAGGAGCTGGCATCTCACTCTCTTTGAATCTTCTTTATCATGCTAGGATTAGCAGGAAAAAGCAAAAAATTTCAGAATTGCACCTTGCAATGTGGAGATATTACTGTTTGTGCATTTACAATATTCATTGATTTTTGCCATTGAAAAACGTCCAGAAATGTTTGAAGCTACTGACTGAATGAAAGGAGCTGGCATCTCACTCTCTTTGAATCTTCTTTATCATGCTAGGAGTAGCAGGAAAAAGCAAAAAATTTCAGAATTGCACCTTGCAATGTGGAGATATTACTGTTTGTGCATTTACAATATTCATTGATTTTTGCCATTGAAAAACGTCCAGAAATGTTTGAAGCTACTGACTGAATGAAAGGAGCTGGCATCTCACTCTCTTTGAATCTTCTTTATCATGCTAGGATTAGCAGGAAAAAGCAAAAAATTTCAGAATTGCACCTTGCAATGTGGAGATATTACTGTTTGTGCATTTACAATATTCATTGATTTTTGCCATTGAAAAACATCATGTTATTCATATACCAGAAATGTTTGAAGCTACTGACTGAATGAAAGGAGCTGACATCTCACTCTCTTTGAATCTTCTTTATCATGCTAGGATTAGCAGGAAAAAGCAAAAAATTTCAGAATTGCACCTTGCAATGTGGAGATATTACTGTTTGTGCATTTACAATATTCATTGATTTTTGCCATTGAAAAACGTCCAGAAATGTTTGAAGCTACTGACTGAATGAAAGGAGCTGGCATCTCACTCTATTTGATTCTTCTTTATCATCCTAGGATTAGCAGGAAAAAGCAAAAAATTTCAGCATTGCACCTTGCAATGTGGAGATATTACTGTTTGTGCATTTACAATATTCATTGATTTTTGCCATTGAAAAACATCCAGAAATGTTTATACCAGAAATGTTTGAAGCTACTGACTGAATGAAAGGAGCTGGCATCTCACTCTCTTTGAATCTTCTTTATCATGCTAAGAGGAGCAGGAAAAAGCAAAAAATTTCAGAATTGCACCTTGCAATGTGGAGAAATTACTGTTTGTGCATTTACAATATTCATTGATTTTTACCATTGAAAAACGTCCAGAAATGATTGAAGCTACTGACTGAATGAAAGTAGCTGGCATCTCACTCTCTTTGAATCTTCTTTATCATGCTAAGAGGAGCAGGAAAAAGCAAAAAATTTCAGACTTGCACCTTGCAATGCGGAGAAATTACTGTTTGTGCATTTACAATATTCATTGATTTTTGCCATTGAAAAACATCATGTTATTCATATACCAGAAATGTTTGAAGCTACTGACTGAATGAAAGGAGCTGGCATCTCACTCTCTTTGAATCTTCTTTATCATGCTAAGAGGAGCAGGAAAAAGCAAAAAATTTCAGAATTGCACCTTGCAATGCGGAGAAATTACTGTTTGTGCATTTACAATATTCATTGATTTTTGCCATTGAAAAACGTCCAGAAATGATTGAAGCTACTGACTGAATGAAAGGAGCTGGCATCTCACTCTCTTTGAATCTTCTTTATCATGCTAAGAGGAGCAGGAAAAAGCAAAAAATTTCAGAATTGCACCTTGCAATGCGGAGAAATTACTGTTTGTGCATTTACAATATTCATTGATTTTTGCCATTGAAAAACGTCCAGAAATGATTGAAGCTACTGACTGAATGAAAGGAGCTGGCATCTCACTCTCTTTGAATCTTCTTTATCATGCTAAGAGGAGCAGGAAAAATCAAAAAATTTCAGAATTGCACCTTGCAATGCGGAGAAATTACTGTTTGTGCATTTACAATATTCAATGATTTTTGCCATTGAAAAACATGTTATTCATATACCAGAAATGTTTGAAGCTACTGACTGAATGAAAGGAGCTGGCACCTCACTCTCTTTGAATCTTCTTTATCATGCTAAGAGGAGCGGGAAAAAGCAAAAAATTTCAGAATTGCACCTTGCAATGCGGAGAAATTACTGTTTGTGCATTTACAATATTCATTGATTTTTGCCATTGAAAAACATCCAGAAATGATTGAAGGTACTGACTGAATGAAAGGAGCTGGCATCTCACTCTCTTTGAATCTTCTTTATCATGCTAAGAGGAGCAGGAAAAAGCAAAAAATTTCAGAATTGCACCTTGCAATGCGGAGAAATTACTGTTTGTGCATTTACAATATTCATTGATTTTTGCCATTGAAAAACGTCCAGAAATGATTGAAGCTACTGACTGAATGAAAGGAGCTGGCATCTCACTCTCTTTGAATCTTCTTTATCATGCTAAGAGGAGCAGGAAAAAGCAAAAAATTTCAGAATTGCACCTTGCAATGCGGAGAAATTACAGTTTGTGCATTTACAATATTCATTGATTTTTGCCATTGAAAAACATCCAGAAATGATTGAAGCTACTGACTGAATGAAAGGAGCTGGCATCTCACTCTCTTTGAATCTTCTTTATCATGCTAAGAGGAGCAGGAAAAAGCAAAAAATTTCAGAATTGCACCTTGCAATGCGGAGAAATTACTGTTTGTGCATTTACAATATTCATTGATTTTTGCCATTGAAAAACGTCCAGAAATGATTGAAGCTACTGACTGAATGAAAGGAGCTGGCATCTCACTCTCTTTGAATCTTCTTTATCATGCTAAGAGGAGCAGGAAAAAGCAAAAAATTTCAGAATTGCACCTTGCAATGCGGAGAAATTACTGTTTGTGCATTTACAATATTCATTCATTTTTGCCATTGAAAAACATCATGTTATTCATATACCAGAAATGATAGAAGCTACTGACTGAATGAAAGGAGCTGGCATCTTACTCTCTTTGAATCTTCTTTGTCATGCTAAGAGGAGCAGGAAAAAGCAAAAAATTTCAGAATTGCACCTTGCAATGCGGAGAAATTACTGTTTGTGCATTTACAATATTCATTGATTTTTGCCATTGAAAAACGTCCAGAAATGATTGAAGCTACTGACTGAATGAAAGGAGCTGGCATCTCACTCTCTTTGAATCTTCTTTATCATGCTAAGTGGAGCAGGAAAAAGCAAAAAATTTCAGAATTGCACCTTGCAATGCGGAGAAATTACTGTTTGTGCATTTACAATATTCATTGATTTTTGCCATTGAAAAACATCATGTTATTCATATACCAGAAATGTTTGAAGCTACTGACTGAATGAAAGGAGCTGGCATCTCACTCTCTTTGAATCTTCTTTATCATGCTAAGAGGAGCAGGAAAAAGCAAAAAATTTCAGAATTGCACCTTGCAATGTGGAGAAATTACTGTTTGTGCATTTAGAATATTCATTGATTTTTACCATTGAAAAACGTCCAGAAATGATTGAAGCTACTGACTGAATGAAAGTAGCTGGCATCTCACTCTCTTTGAATCTTCTTTATCATGCTAAGAGGAGCAGGAGAAAGCAAAAAATTTCAGAATTGCACCTTGCAATCCAGAGAAATTACTGTTTGTGCATTTACAATATTCATTGATTTTTGCCATTGAAAAACATCATGTTATTCATATACCAGAAATGTTTGAAGCTACTGACTGAATGAAAGGAGCTGGCATCTCACTCTCTTTGAATCTTCTTTATCATGCTAAGAGGAGCAGGAAAAAGCAAAAAATTTCAGAATTGCACCTTGCAATGTGGAGAAATTACTGTTTGTGCATTTACAATATTCATTGATTTTTACCATTGAAAAACGTCCAGAAATGATTGAAGCTACTGACTGAATGAAAGTAGCTGGCATCTCACTCTCTTTGAATCTTCTTTATCATGCTAAGAGGAGCAGGAAAAAGCAAAAAATTTCAGACTTGCACCTTGCAATGCGGAGAAATTACTGTTTGTGCATTTACAATATTCATTGATTTTTGCCATTGAAAAACATCATGTTATTCATATACCAGAAATGTTTGAAGCTACTGACTGAATGAAAGGAGCTGGCATCTCACTCTCTTTGAATCTTCTTTATCATGCTAAGAGGAGCAGGAAAAAGCAAAAAATTTCAGAATTGCACCTTGCAATGCGGAGAAATTACTGTTTGTGCATTTACAATATTCATTGATTTTTGCCATTGAAAAACGTCCAGAAATGATTGAAGCTACTGACTGAATGAAAGGAGCTGGCATCTCACTCTCTTTGAATCTTGTTTATCATGCTAAGAGGAGCAGGAAAAAGCAAAAAATTTCAGAATTGCACCTTGCAATGCGGAGAAATTACTGTTTGTGCATTTACAATATTCATTGATTTTTGCCATTGAAAAACGTCCAGAAATGATTGAAGCTACTGACTGAATGAAAGGAGCTGGCATCTCACTCTCTTTGAATCTTCTTTATCATGCTAAGAGGAGCAGGAAAAAGCAAAAAAATTCAGAATTGCACCTTGCAATGCGGAGAAATTACTGTTTGTGCATTTACAATATTCATTGATTTTTGCCATTGAAAAACATCATGTTATTCATATACCAGAAATGATTGAAGCTACTGACTGAATGAAAGGAGCTGGCATCTCACTCTCTTTGAATCTTCTTTATCATGCTAAGAGGAGCAGGAAAAAGCAAAAAATTTCAGAATTGCACCTTGCAATGCGGAGAAATTACTGTTTGTGCATTTACAATATTCATTGATTTTTGCCATTGAAAAACGTCCAGAAATGTTTGAAGCTACTGACTGAATGAAAGGAGCTGGCATCTCACTCTCTTTGAATCTTCTTTATCATGCTAGGATTAGCAGGAAAAAGCAAAAAATTTCAGAATTGCACCTTGCAATGTGGAGATATTACTGTTTGTGCATTTACAATATTCATTGATTTTTGCCATTGAAAAACGTCCAGAAATGTTTGAAGCTACTGACTGAATGAAAGGAGCTGGCATCTCACTCTCTTTGAATCTTCTTTATCATGCTAGGAGTAGCAGGAAAAAGCAAAAAATTTCAGAATTGCACCTTGCAATGTGGAGATATTACTGTTTGTGCATTTACAATATTCATTGATTTTTGCCATTGAAAAACGTCCAGAAATGTTTGAAGCTACTGACTGAATGAAAGGAGCTGGCATCTCACTCTCTTTGAATCTTCTTTATCATGCTAGGATTAGCAGGAAAAAGCAAAAAATTTCAGAATTGCACCTTGCAATGTGGAGATATTACTGTTTGTGCATTTACAATATTCATTGATTTTTGCCATTGAAAAACATCATGTTATTCATATACCAGAAATGTTTGAAGCTACTGACTGAATGAAAGGAGCTGACATCTCACTCTCTTTGAATCTTCTTTATCATGCTAGGATTAGCAGGAAAAAGCAAAAAATTTCAGAATTGCACCTTGCAATGTGGAGATATTACTGTTTGTGCATTTACAATATTCATTGATTTTTGCCATTGAAAAACGTCCAGAAATGTTTGAAGCTACTGACTGAATGAAAGGAGCTGGCATCTCACTCTATTTGATTCTTCTTTATCATCCTAGGATTAGCAGGAAAAAGCAAAAAATTTCAGCATTGCACCTTGCAATGTGGAGATATTACTGTTTGTGCATTTACAATATTCATTGATTTTTGCCATTGAAAAACATCCAGAAATGTTTATACCAGAAATGTTTGAAGCTACTGACTGAATGAAAGGAGCTGGCATCTCACTCTCTTTGAATCTTCTTTATCATGCTAAGAGGAGCAGGAAAAAGCAAAAAATTTCAGAATTGCACTTTGCAATGCGGAGAAATTACTGTTTGTGCATTTACAATATTCATTGATTTTTGCCATTGAAAAACGTCCAGAAATGACTGAAGCTACTGACTGAATGAAAGGAGCTGGCATCTCACTCTCTTTGAATCTTCTTTATCATGCTAAGAGGAGCAGGAAAAAGCAAAAAATTTCAGAATTGCATCTTGCAATGCGGAGAAATTACTGTTTGTGCATTTACAATATTCATTGATTTTTGCCATTGAAAAACGTCCAGAAATGATTGAAGCTACTGACTGAATGAAAGGAGCTGGCATCTCACTCTCTTTGAATCTTCTTTATCATGCTAAGAGGAGCAGGAAAAAGCAAAAAATTTCAGAATTGCACCTTGCAATGCGGAGAAATTACTGTTTGTGCATTTACAATATTCATTGATTTTTGCCATTGAAAAACATCATGTTATTCATATACCAGAAATGATTGAAGCTACTGACTGAATGAAAGGAGCTGGCATCTCACTCTCTTTGAATCTTCTTTATCATGCTAAGAGGAGCAGGAAAAAGCAAAAAATTTCAGAATTGCACCTTGCAATGCGGAGAAATTACTGTTTGTGCATTTACAATATTCATTGATTTTTGCCATTGAAAAACATCCAGAAATGATTGAAGCTACTGACTGAATGAAAGGAGCTGGCATCTCACTCTCTTTGAATCTTCTTTATCATGCTAAGAGGAGCAGGAAAAAGCAAAAAATTTCAGAATTGCACCTTGCAATGCGGAGAAATTACTGTTTGTGCATTTACAATATTCATTGATTTTTGCCATTGAAAAACGTCCAGAAATGATTGAAGCTACTGACTGAATGAAAGGAGCTGGCATCTCACTCTCTTTGAATCTTCTTTATCATGCTAGGATTAGCAGGAAAAAGCAAAAAATTTCAGAATTGCACCTTGCAATGTGGAGATATTACTGTTTGTGCATTTACAATATTCATTGAATTTTGCCATTGAAAAACGTCCAGAAATGTTTGAAGCTACTGACTGAATGAAAGGAGCTGGCATCTCACTCTATTTGAATCTTCTTTATCATGCTAGGATTAGCAGGAAAAAGCAAAAAATTTCAGAATTGCACCTTGCAATGTGGAGATATTACTGTTTGTGCATTTACAATATTCATTGATTTTTGCCATTGAAAAACGTCCAGAAATGTTTATACCAGAAATGTTTGAAGCTACTGACTGAATGAAAGGAGCTGGCATCTCACTCTCTTTGAATCTTCTTTATCATGCTAAGAGGAGCAGGAAAAAGCAAAAAATTTCAGAATTGCACCTTGCAATGCGGAGAAATTACTTTTTGTGCATTTACAATATTCATTGATTTTTGCCATTGAAAAACGTCCAGAAATGACTGAAGCTACTGACTGAATGAAAGGAGCTGGCATCTCACTCTCTTTGAATCTTCTTTACCATGCTAAGAGGAGCAGGAAAAAGCAAAAAAATTCAGAATTGCACCTTGCAATGCGGAGAAATTACTGTTTGTGCATTTACAATATTCATTGATTTTTGCCATTGAAAAACGTCCAGAAATGATTGAAGCTACTGACTGAATGAAAGGAGCTGACATCTCACTCTCTTTGAATCTTCTTTATCATGCTAGGAGTAGCAGGAAAAAGCAAAAAATTTCAGAATTGCACCTTGCAATGTGGAGATATTACTGTTTGTGCATTTACAATATTCATTGATTTTTGCCATTGAAAAACGTCCAGAAATGTTTGAAGCTACTGACTGAATGAAAGGAGCTGGCATCTCACTCTCTTTGAATCTTCTTTATCATGCTAGGATTAGCAGGAAAAAGCAAAAAATTTCAGAATTGCACCTTGCAATGTGGAGATATTACTGTTTGTGCATTTACAATATTCATTGATTTTTGCCATTGAAAAACATCATGTTATTCATATACCAGAAATGTTTGAAGCTACTGACTGAATGAAAGGAGCTGACATCTCACTCTCTTTGAATCTTCTTTATCATGCTAGGATTAGCAGGAAAAAGCAAAAAATTTCAGAATTGCACCTTGCAATGTGGAGATATTACTGTTTGTGCATTTACAATATTCATTGATTTTTGCCAATGAAAAACGTCCAGAAATGTTTGAAGCTACTGACTGAATGAAAGGAGCTGGCATCTCACTCTATTTGAATCTTCTTTATCATGCTAGGATTAGCAGGAAAAAGCAAAAAATTTCAGCATTGCACCTTGCAATGTGGAGATATTACTGTTTGTGCATTTACAATATTCATTGATTTTTGCCATTGAAAAACGTCCAGAAATGTTTATACCAGAAATGTTTGAAGCTACTGACTGAAAGAAAGGAACTGGCATCTCACTCTCTTTGAATCTTCTTTATCATGCTAAGAGGAGCAGGAAAAAGCAAAAAATTTCAGAATTGCACCTTGCAATGCGGAGAAATTACTGTTTGTGCATTTACAATATTCATTGATTTTTGCCATTGAAAAACGTCCAGAAATGACTGAAGCTACTGACTGAATGAAAGGAGCTGGCATCTCACTCTCTTTGAATCTTCTTTATCATGCTAAGAGGAGCAGGAAAAACCAAAAAATTTCAGAATTGCATCTTGCAATGCGGAGAAATTACTGTTTGTGCATTTACAATATTCATTGATTTTTGCCATTGAAAAACGTCCAGAAATGATTGAAGCTACTGACTGAATGAAAGGAGCTGGCATCTCACTCTCTTTGAATCTTCTTTATCATGCTAAGAGGAGCAGGAAAAAGCAAAAAATTTCAGAATTGCACCTTGCAATGCGGAGAAATTACTGTTTGTGCATTTACAATATTCATTGATTTTTGCCATTGAAAAACATCATGTTATTCATATACCAGAAATGATTGAAGCTACTGACTGAATGAAAGGAGCTGGCATCTCACTCTCTTTGAATCTTCTTTATCATGCTAAGAGGAGCAGGAAAAAGCAAAAAATTTCAGAATTGCACCTTGCAATGCGGAGAAATTACTGTTTGTGCATTTACAATATTCATTGATTTTTGCCATTGAAAAACGTCCAGAAATGATTGAAGCTACTGACTGAATGAAAAGAGCTGGCATCTCACTCTCTTTGAATCTTCTTTATCATGCTAAGAGGAGCAGGAAAAAGCAAAAAATTTCAGAATTGCACCTTGCAATGCGGAGAAATTACTGTTTGTGCATTTACAATATTCATTGATTTTTGCCATTGAAAAACGTCCAGAAATGATTGAAGCTACTGACTGAATGAAAGGAGCTGGCATCTCACTCTCTTTGAATCTTCTTTATCATGCTAGGATTAGCAGGAAAAAGCAAAAAATTTCAGAATTGCACCTGGCAATGTGGAGATATTACTGTTTGTGCATTTACAATATTCATTGAATTTTGCCATTGAAAAACGTCCAGAAATGTTTGAAGCTACTGACTGAATGAAAGGAGCTGGCATCTCACTCTATTTGAATCTTCTTTATCATGCTAGGATTAGCAGGAAAAAGCAAAAAATTTCAGAATTGCACCTTGCAATGTGGAGATATTACTGTTTGTGCATTTACAATATTCATTGATTTTTGCCATTGAAAAACGTCCAGAAATGTTTATACCAGAAATGTTTGAAGCTACTGACTGAATGAAAGGAGCTGGCATCTCACTCTCTTTGAATCTTCTTTATCATGCTAAGAGGAGCAGGAAAAAGCAAAAAATTTCAGAATTGCACCTTGCAATGCGGAGAAATTACTGTTTGTGCATTTACAATATTCATTGATTTTTGCCATTGAAAAACGTCCAGAAATGACTGAAGCTACTGACTGAATGAAAGTAGCTGGCATCTCACTCTCTTTGAATCTTCTTTATCATGCTAAGAGGAGCAGGAAAAAGCAAAAAATTTCAGAATTGCACCTTGCAATGCGGAGAAATTACAGTTTGTGCATTTACAATATTCATTGATTTTTGCCATTGAAAAACGTCCGGAAATGATTGAAGCTACTGACTGAATGAAAGGAGCTGGCATCTCACTCTCTTTGAATCTTCTTTATCATGCTAAGAGGAGCAGGAAAAAGCAAAAAATTTCAGAATTGCACCTTGCAATGCGGAGAAATTACTGTTTGTGCATTTACAATATTCATTGATTTTTGCCATTGAAAAACATCATGTTATTCATATACCAGAAATGATTGAAGCTACTGACTGAATGAAAGGAGCTGGCATCTCACTCTCTTTGAATCTTCTTTATCATGCTAAGAGGAGCAGGAAAAAGCAAAAAATTTCAGAATTGCACCTTGCAATGCGGAGAAATTACTGTTTGTGCATTTACAATATTCATTGATTTTTGCCATTGAAAAACGTCCAGAAATGATTGAAGCTACTGACTGAATGAAAGGAGCTGGCATCTCACTCTCTTTGAATCTTCTTTATCATGCTAAGAGGAGCAGGAAAAAGCAAAAAATTTCAGAATTGCATCTTGCAATGCGGAGAAATTACTGTTTGTGCATTTACAATATTCATTGATTTTTGCCATTGAAAAACGTCCAGAAATGATTGAAGCTACTGACTGAATGAAAGGAGCTGGCATCTCACTCTCTTTGAATCTTCTTTATCATGCTAAGAGGAGCAGGAAAAAGCAAAAAATTTCAGAATTGCACCTTGCAATGCGGAGAAATTACTGTTTGTGCATTTACAATATTCATTGATTTTTGCCATTGAAAAACGTCCAGAAATGATTGAAGCTACTGACTGAATGAAAGGAGCTGGAATCTCACTCTCTTTGAATCTTCTTTATCATGCTAAGAGGAGCAGGAAAAAGCAAAAAATTTCAGAATTGCAACTTGCAATGCGGAGAAATTACTGTTTGTGCATTTACAATATTCATTGATTTTTGACATTGAAAAACATCATGTTATTCATATACCAGAAATGATTGAAGCTACTGACTGAATGAAAGGAGCTGGCATCTCACTCTCTTTGAATCTTCTTTATCATGCTAAGAGGAGCAGGAAAAAGCAAAAAATTTCAGAATTGCACCTTGCAATGCGGAGAAATTACTGTTTGTGCATTTACAATATTCATTGATTTTTGCCATTGAAAAACGTCCAGAAATGATTGAAGCTACTGACTGAATGAAAGGAGCTGGCATCTCACTCTCTTTGAATCTTCTTTATCATGCTAAGAGGAGCAGGAAAAAGCAAAAAATTTCAGAATTGCACCTTGCAATGCGGAGAAATTACTGTTTGTGCATTTACAATATTCATTGATTTTTGCCATTGAAAAACATCATGTTATTCATATACCAGAAATGATTGAAGCTACTGACTGAATGAAAGGAGCTGGCATCTCACTCTCTTTGAATCTTCTTTATCATGCTAAGAGGAGCAGGAAAAACCAAAAAATTTCAGAATTGCATCTTGCAATGCGGAGAAATTACTGTTTGTGCATTTACAATATTCATTGATTTTTGCCATTGAAAAACGTCCAGAAATGATTGAAGCTACTGACTGAATGAAAGGAGCTGGCATCTCACTCTCTTTGAATCTTCTTTATCATGCTAAGAGGAGCAGGAAAAAGCAAAAAATTTCAGAATTGCACCTTGCAATGCGGAGAAATTACTGTTTGTGCATTTACAATATTCATTGATTTTTGCCATTGAAAAACATCATGTTATTCATATACCAGAAATGATTGAAGCTACTGACTGAATGAAAGGAGCTGGCATCTCACTCTCTTTGAATCTTCTTTATCATGCTAAGAGGAGCAGGAAAAAGCAAAAAATTTCAGAATTGCACCTTGCAATGCGGAGAAATTACTGTTTGTGCATTTACAATATTCATTGATTTTTGCCATTGAAAAACGTCCAGAAATGATTGAAGCTACTGACTGAATGAAAAGAGCTGGCATCTCACTCTCTTTGAATCTTCTTTATCATGCTAAGAGGAGCAGGAAAAAGCAAAAAATTTCAGAATTGCACCTTGCAATGCGGAGAAATTACTGTTTGTGCATTTACAATATTCATTGATTTTTGCCATTGAAAAACGTCCAGAAATGATTGAAGCTACTGACTGAATGAAAGGAGCTGGCATCTCACTCTCTTTGAATCTTCTTTATCATGCTAGGATTAGCAGGAAAAAGCAAAAAATTTCAGAATTGCACCTGGCAATGTGGAGATATTACTGTTTGTGCATTTACAATATTCATTGAATTTTGCCATTGAAAAACGTCCAGAAATGTTTGAAGCTACTGACTGAATGAAAGGAGCTGGCATCTCACTCTATTTGAATCTTCTTTATCATGCTAGGATTAGCAGGAAAAAGCAAAAAATTTCAGAATTGCACCTTGCAATGTGGAGATATTACTGTTTGTGCATTTACAATATTCATTGATTTTTGCCATTGAAAAACGTCCAGAAATGTTTATACCAGAAATGTTTGAAGCTACTGACTGAATGAAAGGAGCTGGCATCTCACTCTCTTTGAATCTTCTTTATCATGCTAAGAGGAGCAGGAAAAAGCAAAAAATTTCAGAATTGCACCTTGCAATGCGGAGAAATTACTGTTTGTGCATTTACAATATTCATTGATTTTTGCCATTGAAAAACGTCCAGAAATGACTGAAGCTACTGACTGAATGAAAGTAGCTGGCATCTCACTCTCTTTGAATCTTCTTTATCATGCTAAGAGGAGCAGGAAAAAGCAAAAAATTTCAGAATTGCACCTTGCAATGCGGAGAAATTACAGTTTGTGCATTTACAATATTCATTGATTTTTGCCATTGAAAAACGTCCGGAAATGATTGAAGCTACTGACTGAATGAAAGGAGCTGGCATCTCACTCTCTTTGAATCTTCTTTATCATGCTAAGAGGAGCAGGAAAAAGCAAAAAATTTCAGAATTGCACCTTGCAATGCGGAGAAATTACTGTTTGTGCATTTACAATATTCATTGATTTTTGCCATTGAAAAACATCATGTTATTCATATACCAGAAATGATTGAAGCTACTGACTGAATGAAAGGAGCTGGCATCTCACTCTCTTTGAATCTTCTTTATCATGCTAAGAGGAGCAGGAAAAAGCAAAAAATTTCAGAATTGCACCTTGCAATGCGGAGAAATTACTGTTTGTGCATTTACAATATTCATTGATTTTTGCCATTGAAAAACGTCCAGAAATGATTGAAGCTACTGACTGAATGAAAGGAGCTGGCATCTCACTCTCTTTGAATCTTCTTTATCATGCTAAGAGGAGCAGGAAAAAGCAAAAAATTTCAGAATTGCATCTTGCAATGCGGAGAAATTACTGTTTGTGCATTTACAATATTCATTGATTTTTGCCATTGAAAAACGTCCAGAAATGATTGAAGCTACTGACTGAATGAAAGGAGCTGGCATCTCACTCTCTTTGAATCTTCTTTATCATGCTAAGAGGAGCAGGAAAAAGCAAAAAATTTCAGAATTGCACCTTGCAATGCGGAGAAATTACTGTTTGTGCATTTACAATATTCATTGATTTTTGCCATTGAAAAACGTCCAGAAATGATTGAAGCTACTGACTGAATGAAAGGAGCTGGAATCTCACTCTCTTTGAATCTTCTTTATCATGCTAAGAGGAGCAGGAAAAAGCAAAAAATTTCAGAATTGCAACTTGCAATGCGGAGAAATTACTGTTTGTGCATTTACAATATTCATTGATTTTTGACATTGAAAAACATCATGTTATTCATATACCAGAAATGATTGAAGCTACTGACTGAATGAAAGGAGCTGGCATCTCACTCTCTTTGAATCTTCTTTATCATGCTAAGAGGAGCAGGAAAAAGCAAAAAATTTCAGAATTGCACCTTGCAATGCGGAGAAATTACTGTTTGTGCATTTACAATATTCATTGATTTTTGCCATTGAAAAACGTCCAGAAATGATTGAAGCTACTGACTGAATGAAAGGAGCTGGCATCTCACTCTCTTTGAATCTTCTTTATCATGCTAAGAGGAGCAGGAAAAAGCAAAAAATTTCAGAATTGCACCTTGCAATGCGGAGAAATTACTGTTTGTGCATTTACAATATTCATTGATTTTTGCCATTGAAAAACATCATGTTATTCATATACCAGAAATGATTGAAGCTACTGACTGAATGAAAGGAGCTGGCATCTCACTCTCTTTGAATCTTCTTTATCATGCTAAGAGGAGCAGGAAAAAGCAAAAAATTTCAGAATTGCACCTTGCAATGCGGAGAAATTACTGTTTGTGCATTTACAATATTCATTGATTTTTGCCATTGAAAAACGTCCAGAAATGACTGAAGCTACTGACTGAATGAAAGGAGCTGGCATCTCACTCTCTTTGAATCTTCTTTATCATGCTAAGAGGAGCAGGAAAAAGCAAAAAATTTCAGAATTGCACCTTGCAATGCGGAGAAATTACAGTTTGTGCATTTACAATATTCATTGATTTTTGCCATTGAAAAACGTCCAGAAATGATTGAAGCTACTGACTGAATGAAAGGAGCTGGCATCTCACTCTCTTTGAATCTTCTTTATCATGCTAAGAGGAGCAGGAAAAAGCAAAAAATTTCAGAATTGCACCTTGCAATGCGGAGAAATTACTGTTTGTGCATTTACAATATTCATTGATTTTTGCCATTGAAAAACATCATGTTATTCATATACCAGAAATGATTGAAGCTACTGACTGAATGAAAGGAGCTGGCATCTCACTCTCTTTGAATCTTCTTTATCATGCTAAGAGGAGCAGGAAAAAGCAAAAAATTTCAGAATTGCACCTTGCAATGCGGAGAAATTACTGTTTGTGCATTTACAATATTCATTGATTTTTGCCATTGAAAAACGTCCAGAAATGATTGAAGCTACTGACTGAATGAAAGGAGCTGGCATCTCACTCTCTTTGAATCTTCTTTATCATGCTAAGAGGAGCAGGAAAAAGCAAAAAATTTCAGAATTGCATCTTGCAATGCGGAGAAATTACTGTTTGTGCATTTACAATATTCATTGATTTTTGCCATTGAAAAACGTCCAGAAATGATTGAAGCTACTGACTGAATGAAAGGAGCTGGCATCTCACTCTCTTTGAATCTTCTTTATCATGCTAAGAGGAGCAGGAAAAAGCAAAAAATTTCAGAATTGCACCTTGCAATGCGGAGAAATTACTGTTTGTGCATTTACAATATTCATTGATTTTTGCCATTGAAAAACGTCCAGAAATGATTGAAGCTACTGACTGAATGAAAGGAGCTGGAATCTCACTCTCTTTGAATCTTCTTTATCATGCTAAGAGGAGCAGGAAAAAGCAAAAAATTTCAGAATTGCAACTTGCAATGCGGAGAAATTACTGTTTGTGCATTTACAATATTCATTGATCTTTGCCATTGAAAAACATCATGTTATTCATATACCAGAAATGATTGAAGCTACTGACTGAATGAAAGGAGCTGGCATCTCACTCTCTTTGAATCTTCTTTATCATGCTAAGAGGAGCAGGAAAAAGCAAAAAATTTCAGAATTGCACCTTGCAATGCGGAGAAATTACTGTTTGTGCATTTACAATATTCATTGATTTTTGCCATTGAAAAACGTCCAGAAATGATTGAAGCTACTGACTGAATGAAAGGAGCTGGCATCTCACTCTCTTTGAATCTTCTTTATCATGCTAAGAGGAGCAGGAAAAAGCAAAAAATTTCAGAATTGCACCTTGCAATGCGGAGAAATTACTGTTTGTGCATTTACAATATTCATTGATTTTTGCCATTGAAAAACGTCCAGAAATGATTGAAGCTACTGACTGAATGAAAGGAGCTGGCATCTCACTCTCTTTGAATCTTCTTTATCATGCTAAGAGGAGCAGGAAAAAGCAAAAAATTTCAGAATTGCACCTTGCTATGCGGAGAAATTACTGTTTGTGCATTTACAATATTCATTAATTTTTGCCATTGAAAAACATCATGTTATTCATATCCCAGAAATGTTTGAAGCTACTGACTGAATGAAAGAAGCTGGCATCTCACTCTCTTTGAATCTTCTTTATCATGCTAAGAGGAGCAGGAAAAAGCAAAAAATTTCAGAATTGCACCTTGCAATGCGGAGAAATTACTGTTTGTGCATTTACAATATTCATTGATTTTTGCCATTGAAAAACGTCCAGAAATGATTGAAGCTACTGACTGAATGAAAGGAGCTGGCATCTCACTCTCTTTGAATCTTCTTTATCATGCTAAGAGGAGCAGGAAAAAGCAAAAAATTTCAGAATTGCACCTTGCAATGCGGAGAAATTACTGTTTGTGCATTTACAATATTCATTGATTTTTGCCATTGAAAAACATCATGTTATTCATATACCAGAAATGTTTGAAGCTACTGACTGAATGAAAGGAGCTGGCATCTCACTCTCTTTGAATCTTCTTTATCATGCTAAGAGGAGCAGGAAAAAGCAAAAAATTTCAGAATTGCACCTTGCAATGCGGAGAAATTACTGTTTGTGCATTTACAATATTCATTGATTTTTGCCATTGAAAAACGTCCAGAAATGATTGAAGCTACTGACTGAATGAAAGGAGCTGGCATCTCATTCTCTTTGAATCTTCTTTATCATGCTAAGAGGAGCAGGAAAATGCAAGAAATTTCAGAATTGCACCTTGCAATGCGGAGAAATTACTGTTTGTGCATTTACAATATTCATTGATTTTTGCCATTGAAAAACATCCAGAAATGATTGAAGCTACTGACTGAATGAAAGGAGCTGGCATCTCACTCTCTTTGAATCTTCTTTATCATGCTAAGAGGAGCAGGAAAAAGCAAAAAATTTCAGAATTGCACCTTGCAATGCGGAGAAATTACTGTTTGTGCATTTACAATATTCATTGATTTTTGCCATTGAAAAACATCATGTTATTCATATACCAGAAATGATTGAAGCTACTGACTGAATGAAAGGAGCTGGCATCTCACTCTCTTTGAATCTTCTTTATCATGCTGAGGAGCAGGAAAAAGCAAAAAATTTCAGAATTGCACCTTGCAATGCGGAGAAATTACTGTTTGTGCATTTACAATATTCATTGATTTTTGCATTGAAAAACGTCCAGAAATGACTGAAGCTACTGACAATGAAAGGAGCTGGCATCTCACTCTCTTTGAATCTTCTTTATCATGCTAAGAGGAGCAGGAAAAAGCAAAAAATTTCAGAATTGCATCTTGCAATGCGGAGAAATTACTGTTTGTGCATTTACAATATTCATTGATTTTTGCCATTGAAAAACGTCCAGAAATGATTGAAGCTACTGACTGAATGAAAGGAGCTGGCATCTCACTCTCTTTGAATCTTCTTTATCATGCTAAGAGGAGCAGGAAAAAGCAAAAAATTTCAGAATTGCACCTTGCAATGCGGAGAAATTACTGTTTGTGCATTTACAATATTCATTGATTTTTGCCATTGAAAAACATCATGTTATTCATATACCAGAAATGATTGAAGCTACTGACTGAATGAAAGGAGCTGGCATCTCACTCTCTTTGAATCTTCTTTATCATGCTAAGAGGAGCAGGAAAAAGCAAAAAATTTCAGAATTGCACCTTGCAATGCGGAGAAATTACTGTTTGTGCATTTACAATATTCATTGATTTTTGCCATTGAAAAACGTCCAGAAATGATTGAAGCTACTGACTGAATGAAAGGAGCTGGCATCTCACTCTCTTTGAATCTTCTTTATCATGCTAAGAGGAGCAGGAAAAAGCAAAAAATTTCAGAATTGCACCTTGCAATGCGGAGAAATTACTGTTTGTGCATTTACAATATTCATTGATTTTTGCCATTGAAAAACGTCCAGAAATGATTGAAGCTACTGACTGAATGAAAGGAGCTGGCATCTCACTCTCTTTGAATCTTCTTTATCATGCTAGGATTAGCAGGAAAAAGCAAAAAATTTCAGAATTGCACCTGGCAATGTGGAGATATTACTGTTTGTGCATTTACAATATTCATTGAATTTTGCCATTGAAAAACGTCCAGAAATGTTTGAAGCTACTGACTGAATGAAAGGAGCTGGCATCTCACTCTATTTGAATCTTCTTTATCATGCTAGGATTAGCAGGAAAAAGCAAAAAATTTCAGAATTGCACCTTGTAATGTGGAGATATTACTGTTTGTGCATTTACAATATTCATTGATTTTTGCCATTGAAAAACGTCCAGAAATGTTTATACCAGAAATGTTTGAAGCTACTGACTGAATGAAAGGAGCTGGCATCTCACTCTCTTTGAATCTTCTTTATCATGCTAAGAGGAGCAGGAAAAAGCAAAAAATTTCAGAATTGCACCTTGCAATGCGGAGAAATTACTGTTTGTGCATTTACAATATTCATTGATTTTTGCCATTGAAAAACGTCCAGAAATGACTGAAGCTACTGACTGAATGAAAGGAGCTGGCATCTCACTCTCTTTGAATCTTCTTTATCATGCTAAGAGGAGCAGGAAAAAGCAAAAAATTTCAGAATTGCACCTTGCAATGCGGAGAAATTACTGTTTGTGCATTTACAATATTCATTGATTTTTGCCATTGAAAAACGTCCAGAAATGATTGAAGCTACTGACTGAATGAAAGGAGCTGGCATCTCACTCTCTTTGAATCTTCTTTATCATGCTAAGAGGAGCAGGAAAAAGCAAAAAATTTCAGAATTGCACCTTGCAATGCGGAGAAATTACTGTTTGTGCATTTACAATATTCATTGATTTTTGCCATTGAAAAACATCATGTTATTGATATACCAGAAATGATTGAAGCTACTGACTGAATGAAAGGAGCTGGCATCTCACTCTCTTTGAATCTTCTTTATCATGCTAAGAGGAGCAGGAAAAAGCAAAAAATTTCAGAATTGCACCTTGCAATGCGGAGAAATTACTGTTTGTGCATTTACAATATTCATTGATTTTTGCCATTGAAAAACGTCCAGAAATGATTGAAGCTACTGACTGAATGAAAGGAGCTGGCATCTCACTCTCTTTGAATCTTTTTTATCATGCTAAGAGGAGCAGGAAAAAGCAAAAAATTTCAGAATTGCATCTTGCAATGCGGAGAAATTACTGTTTGTGCATTTACAATATTCATTGATTTTTGCCATTGAAAAACGTCCAGAAATGATTGAAGCTACTGACTGAATGAAAGGAGCTGGCATCTCACTCTCTTTGAATCTTCTTTATCATGCTAAGAGGAGCAGGAAAAAGCAAAAAATTTCAGAATTGCACCTTGCAATGCGGAGAAATTACTGTTTGTGCATTTACAATATTCATTGATTTTTGCCATTGAAAAACGTCCAGAAATGATTGAAGCTACTGACTGAATGAAAGGAGCTGGAATCTCACTCTCTTTGAATCTTCTTTATCATGCTAAGAGGAGCAGGAAAAAGCAAAAAATTTCAGAATTGCAACTTGCAATGCGGAGAAATTACTGTTTGTGCATTTACAATATTCATTGATTTTTGCCATTGAAAAACATCATGTTATTCATATACCAGAAATGATTGAAGCTACTGACTGAATGAAGGAGCTGGCATCTCACTCTCTTTGAATGTTCTTTATCATGCTAAGAGGAGCAGGAAAAAGCAAAAAATTTCAGAATTGCACCTTGCAATGCGGAGAAATTACTGTTTGTGCATTTACAATATTCATTGATTTTTGCCATTGAAAAACGTCCAGAAATGATTGAAGCTACTGACTGAATGAAAGGAGCTGGCATCTCACTCTCTTTGAATCTTCTTTATCATGCTAAGAGGAGCAGGAAAAAGCAAAAAATTTCAGAATTGCACCTTGCAATGCGGAGAAATTACTGTTTGTGCATTTACAATATTCATTGATTTTTGCCATTGAAAAACGTCCAGAAATGATTGAAGCTACTGACTGAATGAAAGGAGCTGGCATCTCACTCTCTTTGAATCTTCTTTATCATGCTAAGAGGAGCAGGAAAAAGCAAAAAATTTCAGAATTGCACCTTGCAATGCGGAGAAATTACTGTTTGTGCATTTACAATATTCATTAATTTTTGCCATTGAAAAACATCATGTTATTCATATCCCAGAAATGTTTGAAGCTACTGACTGAATGAAAGAAGCTGGCATCTCACTCTCTTTGAATCTTCTTTATCATGCTAAGAGGAGCAGGAAAAAGCAAAAAATTTCAGAATTGCACCTTGCAATGCGGAGAAATTACTGTTTGTGCATTTACAATATTCATTGATTTTTGCCATTGAAAAACGTCCAGAAATGATTGAAGCTACTGACTGAATGAAAGGAGCTGGCATCTCACTCTCTTTGAATCTTCTTTATCATGCTAAGAGGAGCAGGAAAAAGCAAAAAATTTCAGAATTGCACCTTGCAATGCGGAGAAATTACTGTTTGTGCATTTACAATATTCATTGATTTTTGCCATTGAAAAACATCATGTTATTCATATACCAGAAATGTTTGAAGCTACTGACTGAATGAAAGGAGCTGGCATCTCACTCTCTTTGAATCTTCTTTATCATGCTAAGAGGAGCAGGAAAAAGCAAAAAATTTCAGAATTACACCTTGCAATGCGGAGAAATTACTGTTTGTGCATTTACAATATTCATTGATTTTTGCCATTGAAAAACGTCCAGAAATGATTGAAGCTACTGACTGAATGAAAGGAGCTGGCATCTCACTCTCTTTGAATCTTCTTTATCATGCTAAGAGGAGCAGGAAAAAGCAAAAAATTTCAGAATTGCACCTTGCAATGCGGAGAAATTACTGTTTGTGCTTTTACAATATTCATTGATTTTTGCCATTGAAAAACATCATGTTATTCATATACCAGAAATGTTTGAAGCTACTGACTGAATGAAAGGAGCTGGCATCTCACTCTCTTTGAATCTTCTTTATCATGCTAAGAGGAGCAGGAAAAAGCAAAAAATTTCAGAATTGCACCTTGCAATGCGGAGAAATTACTGTTTGTGCATTTACAATATTCATTGATTTTTGCCATTGAAAAATGTCCAGAAATGATTGAAGCTGCTGACTGAATGAAAGGAGCTGGCATCTCACTCTCTTTGAATCTTCTTTATCATGCTAAGAGGAGCAGGAAAAAGCAAAAAATTTCCGAATTGCACCTTGCAATGCGGAGAAATTACTGTTTGTGCATTTACAATATTCATTGATTTTTGCCATTGAAAAACATCATGTTATTCATATACCAGAAATGATTGAAGCTACTGACTGAATGAAAGGAGCTGGCATCTCACTCTCTTTGAATCTTCTTTATCATGCTAAGAGGAGCAGGAAAAAGCAAAAAATTTCAGAATTGCACCTTGCAATGCGGAGAAATTACTGTTTGTGCATTTACAATATTCATTGATTTTTGCCATTGAAAAACGTCCAGAAATGATTGAAGCTACTGACTGAATGAAAGGAGCTGGCATCTCACTCTCTTTGAATCTTCTTTATCATGCTAAGAGGAGCAGGAAAAAGCAAAAAATTTCAGAATTGCACCTTGCAATGCGGAGAAATTACTGTTTGTGCATTTACAATATTCATTGATTTTTGCCATTGAAAAACGTCCAGAAATGATTGAAGCTACTGACTGAATGAAAGGAGCTTACATCTCACTCTCTTTGAATCTTCTTTATCATGCTAAGAGGAGCAGGAAAAAGCAAAAAATTTCAGAATTGCACCTTGCAATGCGGAGAAATTACTGTTTGTGCATTTACAATATTCATTGATTTTTGCCATTGAAAAACATCATGTTATTCATATACCAGAAATGTTTGAAGCTACTGACTGAATGAAAGGAGCTGGCATCTCACTCTCTTTGAATCTTCTTTATCATGCTAAGAGGAGCAGGAAAAAGCAAAAAATTTCAGAATTGCACCTTGCAATGCGGAGAAATTACTGTTTGTGCATTTACAATATTCATTGATTTTTGCCATTGAAAAACGTCCAGAAATGATTGAAGCTACTGACTGAATGAAAGGAGCTGGCATCTCACTCTCTTTGAATCTTCTTTATCATGCTAAGAGGAGCAGGAAAAAGCAAAAAATTTCAGAATTGCACCTTGCAATGCGGAGAAATTACTGTTTGTGCATTTACAATATTCATTGATTTTTGCCATTGAAAAACATCATGTTATTCATATACCAGAAATGATTGAAGCTACTGACTGAATGAAAGGAGCTGGCATCTCGCTCTCTTTGAATCTTCTTTATCATGCTAAGAGGAGCAGGAAAAAGCAAAAAATTTCAGAATTGCACCTTGCAATGCGGAGAAATTACTGTTTGTGCATTTACAATATTCATTGATTTTTGCCATTGAAAAACGTCCAGAAATGATTGAAGCTACTGACTGAATGAAAGGAGCTGGCATCTCACTCTCTTTGAATCTTCTTTATCATGCTAAGAGGAGCAGGAAAAAGCAAAAAATTTCAGAATTGCACCTTGCAATGTGGAGAAATTACTGTTTGTGCATTTACAATATTCATTGATTTTTGCCATTGAAAAACATCATGTTATTCATATACCAGAAATGATTGAAGCTACTGACTGAATGAAAGGAGCTGGCATCTCACTCTCTTTGAATCTTCTTTATCATGCTAAGAGGAGCAGGAAAAAGCAAAAAATTTCAGAATTGCACCTTGCAATGCGGAGAAATTACTGTTTGTGCATTTACAATATTCATTGATTTTTGCCATTGAAAAACGTCCAGAAATGATTGAAGCTACTGACTGAATGAAAGGAGCTGGCATCTCACTCTCTTTGAATCTTCTTTATCATGCTAAGAGGAGCAGGAAAAAGCAAAAAATTTCAGAATTGCACCTTGCAATGCGGAGAAATTACTGTTTGTGCTTTTACAATATTCATTGATTTTTGCCATTGAAAAACATCATGTTATTCATATACCAGAAATGTTTGAAGCTACTGACTGAATGAAAGGAGCTGGCATCTCACTCTCTTTGAATCTTCTTTATCATGCTAAGAGGAGCAGGAAAAAGCAAAAAATTTCAGAATTGCACCTTGCAATGCGGAGAAATTACTGTTTGTGCATTTACAATATTCATTGATTTTTGCCATTGAAAAACGTCCAGAAATGATTGAAGCTACTGACTGAATGAAAGGAGCTGGCATCTCACTCTCTTTGAATCTTCTTTATCATGCTAAGAGGAGCAGGAAAAAGCAAAAAATTTCAGAATTGCACCTTGCAATGCGGAGAAATTACTGTTTGTGCTTTTACAATATTCATTGATTTTTGCCATTGAAAAACATCATGTTATTCATATACCAGAAATGTTTGAAGCTACTGACTGAATGAAAGGAGCTGGCATCTCACTCTCTTTGAATCTTCTTTATCATGCTAAGAGGAGCAGGAAAAAGCAAAAAATTTCAGAATTGCACCTTGCAATGCGGAGAAATTACTGTTTGTGCATTTACAATATTCATTGATTTTTGCCATTGAAAAATGTCCAGAAATGATTGAAGCTGCTGACTGAATGAAAGGAGCTGGCATCTCACTCTCTTTGAATCTTCTTTATCATGCTAAGAGGAGCAGGAAAAAGCAAAAAATTTCCGAATTGCACCTTGCAATGCGGAGAAATTACTGTTTGTGCATTTACAATATTCATTGATTTTTGCCATTGAAAAACATCATGTTATTCATATACCAGAAATGATTGAAGCTACTGACTGAATGAAAGGAGCTGGCATCTCACTCTCTTTGAATCTTCTTTATCATGCTAAGAGGAGCAGGAAAAAGCAAAAAATTTCAGAATTGCACCTTGCAATGCGGAGAAATTACTGTTTGTGCATTTACAATATTCATTGATTTTTGCCATTGAAAAACGTCCAGAAATGATTGAAGCTACTGACTGAATGAAAGGAGCTGGCATCTCACTCTCTTTGAATCTTCTTTATCATGCTAAGAGGAGCAGGAAAAAGCAAAAAATTTCAGAATTGCACCTTGCAATGCGGAGAAATTACTGTTTGTGCATTTACAATATTCATTGATTTTTGCCATTGAAAAACGTCCAGAAATGATTGAAGCTACTGACTGAATGAAAGGAGCTGGCATCTCACTCTCTTTGAATCTTCTTTATCATGCTAAGAGGAGCAGGAAAAAGCAAAAAATTTCAGAATTGCACCTTGCAATGCGGAGAAATTACTGTTTGTGCATTTACAATATTCATTGATTTTTGCCATTGAAAAACATCATGTTATTCATATACCAGAAATGTTTGAAGCTACTGACTGAATGAAAGGAGCTGGCATCTCACTCTCTTTGAATCTTCTTTATCATGCTAAGAGGAGCAGGAAAAAGCAAAAAATTTCAGAATTGCACCTTGCAATGCGGAGAAATTACTGTTTGTGCATTTACAATATTCATTGATTTTTGCCATTGAAAAACGTCCAGAAATGATTGAAGCTACTGACTGAATGAAAGGAGCTGGCATCTCACTCTCTTTGAATCTTCTTTATCATGCTAAGAGGAGCAGGAAAAAGCAAAAAATTTCAGAATTGCACCTTGCAATGCGGAGAAATTACTGTTTGTGCATTTACAATATTCATTGATTTTTGCCATTGAAAAACATCATGTTATTCATATACCAGAAATGATTGAAGCTACTGACTGAATGAAAGGAGCTGGCATCTCGCTCTCTTTGAATCTTCTTTATCATGCTAAGAGGAGCAGGAAAAAGCAAAAAATTTCAGAATTGCACCTTGCAATGCGGAGAAATTACTGTTTGTGCATTTACAATATTCATTGATTTTTGCCATTGAAAAACGTCCAGAAATGATTGAAGCTACTGACTGAATGAAAGGAGCTGGCATCTCACTCTCTTTGAATCTTCTTTATCATGCTAAGAGGAGCAGGAAAAAGCAAAAAATTTCAGAATTGCACCTTGCAATGTGGAGAAATTACTGTTTGTGCATTTACAATATTCATTGATTTTTGCCATTGAAAAACATCATGTTATTCATATACCAGAAATGATTGAAGCTACTGACTGAATGAAAGGAGCTGGCATCTCACTCTCTTTGAATCTTCTTTATCATGCTAAGAGGAGCAGGAAAAAGCAAAAAATTTCAGAATTGCACCTTGCAATGCGGAGAAATTACTGTTTGTGCATTTACAATATTCATTGATTTTTGCCATTGAAAAACGTCCAGAAATGATTGAAGCTACTGACTGAATGAAAGGAGCTGGCATCTCACTCTCTTTGAATCTTCTTTATCATGCTAAGAGGAGCAGGAAAAAGCAAAAAATTTCAGAATTGCACCTTGCAATGCGGAGAAATTACTGTTTGTGCTTTTACAATATTCATTGATTTTTGCCATTGAAAAACATCATGTTATTCATATACCAGAAATGTTTGAAGCTACTGACTGAATGAAAGGAGCTGGCATCTCACTCTCTTTGAATCTTCTTTATCATGCTAAGAGGAGCAGGAAAAAGCAAAAAATTTCAGAATTGCACCTTGCAATGCGGAGAAATTACTGTTTGTGCATTTACAATATTCATTGATTTTTGCCATTGAAAAACGTCCAGAAATGATTGAAGCTACTGACTGAATGAAAGGAGCTGGCATCTCACTCTCTTTGAATCTTCTTTATCATGCTAAGAGGAGCAGGAAAAAGCAAAAAATTTCAGAATTGCACCTTGCAATGCGGAGAAATTACTGTTTGTGCATTTACAATATTCATTGATTTTTGCCATTGAAAAACGTCCAGAAATGATTGAAGCTACTGACTGAATGAAAGGAGCTGGCATCTCACTCTCTTTGAATCTTCTTTATCATGCTAAGAGGAGCAGGAAAAAGCAAAAAATTTCAGAATTGCAACTTGCAATGCGGAGAAATTACTGTTTGTGCATTTACAATATTCATTGATTTTTGCTATTGAAAAACATCATGTTATTCATATACCAGTAATGATTGAAGCTACTGACTGAATGAAAGGAGCTGGCATCTCACTCTCTTTGAATCTTCTTTATCATGCTAAGAGGAGCAGGAAAAAGCAAAAAATTTCAGAATTGCACCTTGCAATGCGGAGAAATTACTGTTTGTGCATTTACAATATTCATTGATTTTTGCCATTGAAAAACATCATGTTATTCATATACCAGAAATGTTTGAAGCTACTGACTGAATGAAAGGAGCTGGCATCGCACTCTCTTTGAATCTTCTTTATCATGCTAAGAGGAGCAGGAAAAAGCAAAAAATTTCAGAATTGCACCTTGCAATGCGGAGAAATTACTGTTTGTGCATTTACAATATTCATTGATTTTTGCCATTGAAAAACGTCCAGAAATGATTGAAGCTACTGACTGAATGAAAGGAGCTGGCATCTCACTCTCTTTGAATCTTCTTTATCATGCTAAGAGGAGCAGGAAAATGCAAGAAATTTCAGAATTGCACCTTGCAATGCGGAGAAATTACTGTTTGTGCATTTACAATATTCATTGATTTTTGCCATTGAAAAACATCCAGAAATGATTGAAGCTACTGACTGAATGAAAGGAGCTGGCATCTCACTCTCTTTGAATCTTCTTTATCATGCTAAGAGGAGCAGGAAAAAGCCAAAAATTTCAGAATTGCACCTTGCAATGCGGAGAAATTACTGTTTGTGCATTTACAATATTCATTGATTTTTGCCATTGAAAAACATCATGTTATTCATATACCAGAAATGATTGAAGCTACTGACTGAATGAAAGGAGCTGGCATCTCACTCTCTTTGAATCTTCTTTATCATGCAAAGAGGAGCAGGAAAAAGCAAAAAATTTCAGAATTGCACCTTGCAATGCGGAGAAATTACTGTTTGTGCATTTACAATATTCATTGATTTTTGCCATTGAAAAACGTCCAGAAATGATTGAAGCTACTGACTGAATGAAAGGAGCTGGCATCTCACTCTCTTTGAATCTTCTTTATCATGCTAAGAGGAGCAGGAAAAAGCAAAAAATTTCAGAATTGCACCTTGCAATGCGGAGAAATTACTGTTTGTGCATTTACAATATTCATTGATTTTTGCCATTGAAAAACGTCCAGAAATGATTGAAGCAACTGACTGAATGAAAGGAGCTGGCATCTCACTCTCTTTGAATCTTCTTTATCATGCTAAGAGGAGCAGGAAAAAGCAAAAAATTTCAGAATTGCACCTTGCAATGCGGAGAAATTACTGTTTGTGCATTTACAATATTCATTGATTTTTGCCATTGAAAAACGTCCAGAAATAATTGAAGCTACTGACTGAATGAAAGGAGCTGGCATCTCACTCTCTTTGAATCTTCTTTATCATGCTAAGAGGAGCAGGAAAAAGCAAAAAATTTCAGAATTGCAACTTGCAATGCGGAGAAATTACTGTTTGTGCATTTACAATATTCATTGATTTTTGCCATTGAAAAACATCATGTTATTCATATACCAGAAATGATTGAAGCTACTGACTGAATGAAAGGAGCTGGAATCTCACTCTCTTTGAATCTTCTTTATCATGCTAAGAGGAGCAGGAAAAAGCAAAAAATTTCAGAATGGCACCTTGCAATGCGGAGAAATTACTGTTTGTGCATTTACAATATTCATTGATTTTTGCCATTGAAAAACGTCCAGAAATGATTGAAGCTACTGACTGAATGAAAGGAGCTGGCATCTCACTCTCTTTGAATCTTCTTTATCATGCTAAGAGGAGCAGGAAAAAGCAAAAAATTTCAGAATTGCACCTTGCAATGCGGAGAAATTACTGTTTGTGCTTTTACAATATTCATTGATTTTTGCCATTGAAACACATCATGTTATTCATATACCAGAAATGTTTGAAGCTACTGACTGAATGAAAGGAGCTGGCATCTCACTCTCTTTGAATCTTCTTTATCATGCTAAGAGGAGCAGGAAAAAGCAAAACATTTCAGAATTGCACCTTGCAATGCGGAGAAATTACTGTTTGTGCATTTACAATATTCATTGATTTTTGCCATTGAAAAATGTCCAGAAATGATTGAAGCTGCTGACTGAATGAAAGGAGCTGGCATCTCACTCTCTTTGAATCTTCTTTATCATGCTAAGAGGAGCAGGAAAAAGCAAAAAATTTCAGAATTGCACCTTGCAATGCGGAGAAATTACTGTTTGTGCATTTACAATATTCATTGATTTTTGCCATTGAAAAACATCATGTTATTCATATACCAGAAATGATTGAAGCTACTGACTGAATGAAAGGAGCTGGCATCTCACTCTCTTTGAATCTTCTTTATCATGCTAAGAGGAGCAGGAAAAAGCAAAAAATTTCAGAATTGCACCTTGCAATGCGGAGAAATTACTGTTTGTGCATTTACAATATTCATTGATTTTTGCCATTGAAAAACGTCCAGAAATGATTGAAGCTACTGACTGAATGAAAGGAGCTGGCATCTCACTCTCTTTGAATCTTCTTTATCATGCTAAGAGGAGCAGGAAAAAGCAAAAAATTTCAGAATTGCACCTTGCAATGCGGAGAAATTACTGTTTGTGCATTTACAATATTCATTGATTTTTGCCATTGAAAAACGTCCAGAAATGATTGAAGCTACTGACTGAATGAAAGGAGCTGGCATCTCACTCTCTTTGAATCTTCTTTATCATGCTAAGAGGAGCAGGAAAAAGCAAAAAATTTCAGAATTGCACCTTGCAATGCGGAGAAATTACTGTTTGTGCATTTACAATATTCATTGATTTTTGCCATTGAAAAACATCATGTTATTCATATACCAGAAATGTTTGAAGCTACTGACTGAATGAAAGGAGCTGGCATCTCACTCTCTTTGAATCTTCTTTATCATGCTAAGAGGAGCAGGAAAAAGCAAAAAATTTCAGAATTGCACCTTGCAATGCGGAGAAATTACTGTTTGTGCATTTACAATATTCATTGATTTTTGCCATTGAAAAACGTCCAGAAATGATTGAAGCTACTGACTGAATGAAAGGAGCTGGCATCTCACTCTCTTTGAATCTTCTTTATCATGCTAAGAGGAGCAGGAAAAAGCAAAAAATTTCAGAATTGCACCTTGCAATGCGGAGAAATTACTGTTTGTGCATTTACAATATTCATTGATTTTTGCCATTGAAAAACATCATGTTATTCATATACCAGAAATGATTGAAGCTACTGACTGAATGAAAGGAGCTGGCATCTCGCTCTCTTTGAATCTTCTTTATCATGCTAAGAGGAGCAGGAAAAAGCAAAAAATTTCAGAATTGCACCTTGCAATGCGGAGAAATTACTGTTTGTGCATTTACAATATTCATTGATTTTTGCCATTGAAAAACGTCCAGAAGAGATTGAAGCTACTGACTGAATGAAAGGAGCTGGCATCTCACTCTCTTTGAATCTTCTTTATCATGCTAAGAGGAGCAGGAAAAAGCAAAAAATTTCAGAATTGCACCTTGCAATGTGGAGAAATTACTGTTTGTGCATTTACAATATTCATTGATTTTTGCCATTGAAAAACATCATGTTATTCATATACCAGAAATGATTGAAGCTACTGACTGAATGAAAGGAGCTGGCATCTCACTCTCTTTGAATCTTCTTTATCATGCTAAGAGGAGCAGGAAAAAGCAAAAAATTTCAGAATTGCACCTTGCAATGCGGAGAAATTACTGTTTGTGCATTTACAATATTCATTGATTTTTGCCATTGAAAAACGTCCAGAAATGATTGAAGCTACTGACTGAATGAAAGGAGCTGGCATCTCACTCTCTTTGAATCTTCTTTATCATGCTAAGAGGAGCAGGAAAAAGCAAAAAATTTCAGAATTGCACCTTGCAATGCGGAGAAATTACTGTTTGTGCTTTTACAATATTCATTGATTTTTGCCATTGAAAAACATCATGTTATTCATATACCAGAAATGTTTGAAGCTACTGACTGAATGAAAGGAGCTGGCATCTCACTCTCTTTGAATCTTCTTTATCATGCTAAGAGGAGCAGGAAAAAGCAAAAAATTTCAGAATTGCACCTTGCAATGCGGAGAAATTACTGTTTGTGCATTTACAATATTCATTGATTTTTGCCATTGAAAAACGTCCAGAAATGATTGAAGCTACTGACTGAATGAAAGGAGCTGGCATCTCACTCTCTTTGAATCTTCTTTATCATGCTAAGAGGAGCAGGAAAAAGCAAAAAATTTCAGAATTGCACCTTGCAATGCGGAGAAATTACTGTTTGTGCATTTACAATATTCATTGATTTTTGCCATTGAAAAACGTCCAGAAATGATTGAAGCTACTGACTGAATGAAAGGAGCTGGCATCTCACTCTCTTTGAATCTTCTTTATCATGCTAAGAGGAGCAGGAAAAAGCAAAAAATTTCAGAATTGCAACTTGCAATGCGGAGAAATTACTGTTTGTGCATTTACAATATTCATTGATTTTTGCCATTGAAAAACATCATGTTATTCATATACCAGAAATGATTGAAGCTACTGACTGAATGAAAGGAGCTGGCATCTCACTCTCTTTGAATCTTCTTTATCATGCTAAGAGGAGCAGGAAAAAGCAAAAAATTTCAGAATTGCACCTTGCAATGCGGAGAAATTACTGTTTGTGCATTTACAATATTCATTGATTTTTGCCATTGAAAAACGTCCAGAAATGATTGAAGCTACTGACTGAATGAAAGGAGCTGGCATCTCACTCTCTTTGAATCTTCTTTATCATGCTAAGAGGAGCAGGAAAATGCAAGAAATTTCAGAATTGCACCTTGCAATGCGGAGAAATTACTGTTTGTGCATTTACAATATTCATTGATTTTTGCCATTGAAAAACATCCAGAAATGATTGAAGCTACTGACTGAATGAAAGGAGCTGGCATCTCACTCTCTTTGAATCTTCTTTATCATGCTAAGAGGAGCAGGAAAAAGCCAAAAATTTCAGAATTGCACCTTGCAATGCGGAGAAATTACTGTTTGTGCATTTACAATATTCATTGATTTTTGCCATTGAAAAACATCATGTTATTCATATACCAGAAATGATTGAAGCTACTGACTGAATGAAAGGAGCTGGCATCTCACTCTCTTTGAATCTTCTTTATCATGCAAAGAGGAGCAGGAAAAAGCAAAAAATTTCAGAATTGCACCTTGCAATGCGGAGAAATTACTGTTTGTGCATTTACAATATTCATTGATTTTTGCCATTGAAAAACGTCCAGAAATGATTGAAGCTACTGACTGAATGAAAGGAGCTGGCATCTCACTCTCTTTGAATCTTCTTTATCATGCTAAGAGGAGCAGGAAAAAGCAAAAAATTTCAGAATTGCACCTTGCAATGCGGAGAAATTACTGTTTGTGCATTTACAATATTCATTGATTTTTGCCATTGAAAAACGTCCAGAAATGATTGAAGCAACTGACTGAATGAAAGGAGCTGGCATCTCACTCTCTTTGAATCTTCTTTATCATGCTAAGAGGAGCAGGAAAAAGTAAAAAATTTCAGAATTGCACCTTGCAATGCGGAGAAATTACTGTTTGTGCATTTACAATATTCATTGATTTTTGCCATTGAAAAACGTCCAGAAATAATTGAAGCTACTGACTGAATGAAAGGAGCTGGCATCTCACTCTCTTTGAATCTTCTTTATCATGCTAAGAGGAGCAGGAAAAAGCAAAAAATTTCAGAATTGCAACTTGCAATGCGGAGAAATTACTGTTTGTGCATTTACAATATTCATTGATTTTTGCCATTGAAAAACATCATGTTATTCATATACCAGAAATGATTGAAGCTACTGACTGAATGAAAGGAGCTGGCATCTCACTCTCTTTGAATCTTCTTTATCATGCTAAGAGGAGCAGGAAAAAGCAAAAAATTTCAGAATTGCACCTTGCAATGCGGAGAAATTACTGTTTGTGCATTTACAATATTCATTGATTTTTGCCATTGAAAAACTTCCAGAAATGATTGAAGCTACTGACTGAATGAAAGGAGCTGGCATCTCACTCTCTTTGAATCTTCTTTATCATGCTAAGAGGAGCAGGAAAAAGCAAAAAATTTCAGAATTGCACCTTGCAATGCGGAGAAATTACTGTTTGTGCTTTTACAATATTCATTGATTTTTGCCATTGAAAAACATCATGTTATTCATATACCAGAAATGTTTGAAGCTACTGACTGAATGAAAGGAGCTGGCATCTCACTCTCTTTGAATCTTCTTTATCATGCTAAGAGGAGCAGGAAAAAGCAAAAAATTTGAGAATTGCACCTTGCAATGCGGAGAAATTACTGTTTGTGCATTTACAATATTCATTGATTTTTGCCATTGAAAAATGTCCAGAAATGATTGAAGCTGCTGACTGAATGAAAGGAGCTGGCATCTCACTCTCTTTGAATCTTCTTTATCATGCTAAGAGGAGCAGGAAAAAGCAAAAAATTTCAGAATTGCACCTTGCAATGCGGAGAAATTACTGTTTGTGCATTTACAATATTCATTGATTTTTGCCATTGAAAAACATCATGTTATTCATATACCAGAAATGATTGAAGCTACTGACTGAATGAAAGGAGCTGGCATCTCACTCTCTTTGAATCTTCTTTATCATGCTAAGAGGAGCAGGAAAAAGCAAAAAATTTCAGAATTGCACCTTGCAATGCGGAGAAATTACTGTTTGTGCATTTACAATATTCATTGATTTTTGCCATTGAAAAACGTCCAGAAATGATTGAAGCTACTGACTGAATGAAAGGAGCTGGCATCTCACTCTCTTTGAATCTTCTTTATCATGCTAAGAGGAGCAGGAAAAAGCAAAAAATTTCAGAATTGCACCTTGCAATGCGGAGAAATTACTGTTTGTGCATTTACAATATTCATTGATTTTTGCCATTGAAAAACGTCCAGAAATGATTGAAGCTACTGACTGAATGAAAGGAGCTGGCATCTCACTCTCTTTGAATCTTCTTTATCATGCTAAGAGGAGCAGGAAAAAGCAAAAAATTTCAGAATTGCACCTTGCAATGCGGAGAAATTACTGTTTGTGCATTTACAATATTCATTGATTTTTGCCATTGAAAAACATCATGTTATTCATATACCAGAAATGTTTGAAGCTACTGACTGAATGAAAGGAGCTGGCATCTCACTCTCTTTGAATCTTCTTTATCATGCTAAGAGGAGCAGGAAAAAGCAAAAAATTTCAGAATTGCACCTTGCAATGCGGAGAAATTACTGTTTGTGCATTTACAATATTCATTGATTTTTGCCATTGAAAAACGTCCAGAAATGATTGAAGCTACTGACTGAATGAAAGGAGCTGGCATCTCACTCTCTTTGAATCTTCTTTATCATGCTAAGAGGAGCAGGAAAAAGCAAAAAATTTCAGAATTGCACCTTGCAATGCGGAGAAATTACTGTTTGTGCATTTACAATATTCATTGATTTTTGCCATTGAAAAACATCATGTTATTCATATACCAGAAATGATTGAAGCTACTGACTGAATGAAAGGAGCTGGCATCTCGCTCTCTTTGAATCTTCTTTATCATGCTAAGAGGAGCAGGAAAAAGCAAAAAATTTCAGAATTGCACCTTGCAATGCGGAGAAATTACTGTTTGTGCATTTACAATATTCATTGATTTTTGCCATTGAAAAACGTCCAGAAATGATTGAAGCTACTGACTGAATGAAAGGAGCTGGCATCTCACTCTCTTTGAATCTTCTTTATCATGCTAAGAGGAGCAGGAAAAAGCAAAAAATTTCAGAATTGCACCTTGCAATGTGGAGAAATTACTGTTTGTGCATTTACAATATTCATTGATTTTTGCCATTGAAAAACATCATGTTATTCATATACCAGAAATGATTGAAGCTACTGACTGAATGAAAGGAGCTGGCATCTCACTCTCTTTGAATCTTCTTTATCATGCTAAGAGGAGCAGGAAAAAGCAAAAAATTTCAGAATTGCACCTTGCAATGCGGAGAAATTACTGTTTGTGCATTTACAATATTCATTGATTTTTGCCATTGAAAAACGTCCAGAAATGATTGAAGCTACTGACTGAATGAAAGGAGCTGGCATCTCACTCTCTTTGAATCTTCTTTATCATGCTAAGAGGAGCAGGAAAAAGCAAAAAATTTCAGAATTGCACCTTGCAATGCGGAGAAATTACTGTTTGTGCTTTTACAATATTCATTGATTTTTGCCATTGAAAAACATCATGTTATTCATATACCAGAAATGTTTGAAGCTACTGACTGAATGAAAGGAGCTGGCATCTCACTCTCTTTGAATCTTCTTTATCATGCTAAGAGGAGCAGGAAAAAGCAAAAAATTTCAGAATTGCACCTTGCAATGCGGAGAAATTACTGTTTGTGCATTTACAATATTCATTGATTTTTGCCATTGAAAAACGTCCAGAAATGATTGAAGCTACTGACTGAATGAAAGGAGCTGGCATCTCACTCTCTTTGAATCTTCTTTATCATGCTAAGAGGAGCAGGAAAAAGCAAAAAATTTCAGAATTGCACCTTGCAATGCGGAGAAATTACTGTTTGTGCATTTACAATATTCATTGATTTTTGCCATTGAAAAACGTCCAGAAATGATTGAAGCTACTGACTGAATGAAAGGAGCTGGCATCTCACTCTCTTTGAATCTTCTTTATCATGCTAAGAGGAGCAGGAAAAAGCAAAAAATTTCAGAATTGCAACTTGCAATGCGGAGAAATTACTGTTTGTGCATTTACAATATTCATTGATTTTTGCCATTGAAAAACATCATGTTATTCATATACCAGAAATGATTGAAGCTACTGACTGAATGAAAGGAGCTGGCATCTCACTCTCTTTGAATCTTCTTTATCATGCTAAGAGGAGCAGGAAAAAGCAAAAAATTTCAGAATTGCACCTTGCAATGCGGAGAAATTACTGTTTGTGCATTTACAATATTCATTGATTTTTGCCATTGAAAAACGTCCAGAAATGATTGAAGCTACTGACTGAATGAAAGGAGCTGGCATCTCACTCTCTTTGAATCTTCTTTATCATGCTAAGAGGAGCAGGAAAAAGCAAAAAATTTCAGAATTGCACCTTGCAATGCGGAGAAATTACTGTTTGTGCATTTACAATATTCATTGATTTTTGCCATTGAAAAACGTCCAGAAATGATTGAAGCTACTGACTGAATGAAAGGAGCTGGCATCTCACTCTCTTTGAATCTTCTTTATCATGCTAAGAGGAGCAGGAAAAAGCAAAAAATTTCAGAATTGCACCTTGCAATGCGGAGAAATTACTGTTTGTGCTTTTACAATATTCATTGATTTTTGCCATTGAAAAACATCATGTTATTCATATACCAGAAATGTTTGAAGCTACTGACTGAATGAAAGGAGCTGGCATCTCACTCTCTTTGAATCTTCTTTATCATGCTAAGAGGAGCAGGAAAAAGCAAAAAATTTCAGAATTGCACCTTGCAATGCGGAGAAATTACTGTTTGTGCATTTACAATATTCATTGATTTTTGCCATTGAAAAACGTCCAGAAATGATTGAAGCTACTGACTGAATGAAAGGAGCTGGCATCTCACTCTCTTTGAATCTTCTTTATCATGCTAAGAGGAGCAGGAAAAAGCAAAAAATTTCAGAATTGCACCTTGCAATGCGGAGAAATTACTGTTTGTGCATTTACAATATTCATTGATTTTTGCCATTGAAAAACATCATGTTATTCATATACCAGAAATGATTGAAGCTACTGACTGAATGAAAGGAGCTGGCATCTCGCTCTCTTTGAATCTTCTTTATCATGCTAAGAGGAGCAGGAAAAAGCAAAAAATTTCAGAATTGCACCTTGCAATGCGGAGAAATTACTGTTTGTGCATTTACAATATTCATTGATTTTTGCCATTGAAAAACGTCCAGAAGAGATTGAAGCTACTGACTGAATGAAAGGAGCTGGCATCTCACTCTCTTTGAATCTTCTTTATCATGCTAAGAGGAGCAGGAAAAAGCAAAAAATTTCAGAATTGCACCTTGCAATGTGGAGAAATTACTGTTTGTGCATTTACAATATTCATTGATTTTTGCCATTGAAAAACATCATGTTATTCATATACCAGAAATGATTGAAGCTACTGACTGAATGAAAGGAGCTGGCATCTCACTCTCTTTGAATCTTCTTTATCATGCTAAGAGGAGCAGGAAAAAGCAAAAAATTTCAGAATTGCACCTTGCAATGCGGAGAAATTACTGTTTGTGCATTTACAATATTCATTGATTTTTGCCATTGAAAAACGTCCAGAAATGATTGAAGCTACTGACTGAATGAAAGGAGCTGGCATCTCACTCTCTTTGAATCTTCTTTATCATGCTAAGAGGAGCAGGAAAAAGCAAAAAATTTCAGAATTGCACCTTGCAATGCGGAGAAATTACTGTTTGTGCATTTACAATATTCATTGATTTTTGCCATTGAAAAACATCATGTTATTCATATACCAGAAATGATTGAAGCTACTGACTGAATGAAAGGAGCTGGCATCTCGCTCTCTTTGAATCTTCTTTATCATGCTAAGAGGAGCAGGAAAAAGCAAAAAATTTCAGAATTGCACCTTGCAATGCGGAGAAATTACTGTTTGTGCATTTACAATATTCATTGATTTTTGCCATTGAAAAACGTCCAGAAATGATTGAAGCTACTGACTGAATGAAAGGAGCTGGCATCTCACTCTCTTTGAATCTTCTTTATCATGCTAAGAGGAGCAGGAAAAAGCAAAAAATTTCAGAATTGCACCTTGCAATGTGGAGAAATTACTGTTTGTGCATTTACAATATTCATTGATTTTTGCCATTGAAAAACATCATGTTATTCATATACCAGAAATGATTGAAGCTACTGACTGAATGAAAGGAGCTGGCATCTCACTCTCTTTGAATCTTCTTTATCATGCTAAGAGGAGCAGGAAAAAGCAAAAAATTTCAGAATTGCACCTTGCAATGCGGAGAAATTACTGTTTGTGCATTTACAATATTCATTGATTTTTGCCATTGAAAAACGTCCAGAAATGATTGAAGCTACTGACTGAATGAAAGGAGCTGGCATCTCACTCTCTTTGAATCTTCTTTATCATGCTAAGAGGAGCAGGAAAAAGCAAAAAAATTTCAGAATTGCACCTTGCAATGCGGAGAAATTACTGTTTGTGCTTTTACAATATTCATTGATTTTTGCCATTGAAAAACATCATGTTATTCATATACCAGAAATGTTTGAAGCTACTGACTGAATGAAAGGAGCTGGCATCTCACTCTCTTTGAATCTTCTTTATCATGCTAAGAGGAGCAGGAAAAAGCAAAAAATTTCAGAATTGCACCTTGCAATGCGGAGAAATTACTGTTTGTGCATTTACAATATTCATTGATTTTTGCCATTGAAAAACGTCCAGAAATGATTGAAGCTACTGACTGAATGAAAGGAGCTGGCATCTCACTCTCTTTGAATCTTCTTTATCATGCTAAGAGGAGCAGGAAAAAGCAAAAAATTTCAGAATTGCACCTTGCAATGCGGAGAAATTACTGTTTGTGCATTTACAATATTCATTGATTTTTGCCATTGAAAAACGTCCAGAAATGATTGAAGCTACTGACTGAATGAAAGGAGCTGGCATCTCACTCTCTTTGAATCTTCTTTATCATGCTAAGAGGAGCAGGAAAAAGCAAAAAATTTCAGAATTGCAACTTGCAATGCGGAGAAATTACTGTTTGTGCATTTACAATATTCATTGATTTTTGCCATTGAAAAACATCATGTTATTCATATACCAGAAATGTTTGAAGATACTGACTGAATGAAAGGAGCTGGCATCTCACTCTCTTTGAATCTTCTTTATCATGCTAAGAGGAGCAGGAAAAAGCAAAAAATTTCAGAATTGCACCTTGCAATGCGGAGAAATTACTGTTTGTGCATTTACAATATTCATTGATTTTTGCCATTGAAAAACGTCCAGAAATGATTGAAGATACTGACTGAATGAAAGGAGCTGGCATCTCACTCTCTTTGAATCTTCTTTATCATGCTAAGAGGAGCAGGAAAAAGCAAAAAATTTCAGAATTGCACCTTGCAATGCGGAGAAATTACTGTTTGTGCATTTACAATATTCATTGATTTTTGCCATTGAAAAACATCATGTTATTCATATACCAGAAATGATTGAAGCTACTGACTGAATGAAAGGAGCTGGCATCTCGCTCTCTTTGAATCTTCTTTATCATGCTAAGAGGAGCAGGAAAAAGCAAAAAATTTCAGAATTGCACCTTGCAATGCGGAGAAATTACTGTTTGTGCATTTACAATATTCATTGATTTTTGCCATTGAAAAACGTCCAGAAGAGATTGAAGCTACTGACTGAATGAAAGGAGCTGGCATCTCACTCTCTTTGAATCTTCTTTATCATGCTAAGAGGAGCAGGAAAAAGCAAAAAATTTCAGAATTGCACCTTGCAATGTGGAGAAATTACTGTTTGTGCATTTACAATATTCATTGATTTTTGCCATTGAAAAACATCATGTTATTCATATACCAGAAATGATTGAAGCTACTGACTGAATGAAAGGAGCTGGCATCTCACTCTCTTTGAATCTTCTTTATCATGCTAAGAGGAGCAGGAAAAAGCAAAAAATTTCAGAATTGCACCTTGCAATGCGGAGAAATTACTGTTTGTGCATTTACAATATTCATTGATTTTTGCCATTGAAAAACGTCCAGAAATGATTGAAGCTACTGACTGAATGAAAGGAGCTGGCATCTCACTCTCTTTGAATCTTCTTTATCATGCTAAGAGGAGCAGGAAAAAGCAAAAAATTTCAGAATTGCACCTTGCAATGCGGAGAAATTACTGTTTGTGCATTTACAATATTCATTGATTTTTGCCATTGAAAAACGTCCAGAAATGATTGAAGCTACTGACTGAATGAAAGGAGCTGGCATCTCACTCTCTTTGAATCTTCTTTATCATGCTAAGAGGAGCAGGAAAAAGCAAAAAATTTCAGAATTGCACCTTGCAATGCGGAGAAATTACTGTTTGTGCATTTACAATATTCATTGATTTTTGCCATTGAAAAACATCATGTTATTCATATACCAGAAATGTTTGAAGCTACTGACTGAATGAAAGGAGCTGGCATCTCACTCTCTTTGAATCTTCTTTATCATGCTAAGAGGAGCAGGAAAAAGCAAAAAATTTCAGAATTGCACCTTGCAATGCGGAGAAATTACTGTTTGTGCATTTACAATATTCATTGATTTTTGCCATTGAAAAACGTCCAGAAATGATTGAAGCTACTGACTGAATGAAAGGAGCTGGCATCTCACTCTCTTTGAATCTTCTTTATCATGCTAAGAGGAGCAGGAAAAAGCAAAAAATTTCAGAATTGCACCTTGCAATGCGGAGAAATTACTGTTTGTGCATTTACAATATTCATTGATTTTTGCCATTGAAAAACATCATGTTATTCATATACCAGAAATGATTGAAGCTACTGACTGAATGAAAGGAGCTGGCATCTCGCTCTCTTTGAATCTTCTTTATCATGCTAAGAGGAGCAGGAAAAAGCAAAAAATTTCAGAATTGCACCTTGCAATGCGGAGAAATTACTGTTTGTGCATTTACAATATTCATTGATTTTTGCCATTGAAAAACGTCCAGAAGAGATTGAAGCTACTGACTGAATGAAAGGAGCTGGCATCTCACTCTCTTTGAATCTTCTTTATCATGCTAAGAGGAGCAGGAAAAAGCAAAAAATTTCAGAATTGCACCTTGCAATGTGGAGAAATTACTGTTTGTGCATTTACAATATTCATTGATTTTTGCCATTGAAAAACATCATGTTATTCATATACCAGAAATGATTGAAGCTACTGACTGAATGAAAGGAGCTGGCATCTCACTCTCTTTGAATCTTCTTTATCATGCTAAGAGGAGCAGGAAAAAGCAAAAAATTTCAGAATTGCACCTTGCAATGCGGAGAAATTACTGTTTGTGCATTTACAATATTCATTGATTTTTGCCATTGAAAAACGTCCAGAAATGATTGAAGCTACTGACTGAATGAAAGGAGCTGGCATCTCACTCTCTTTGAATCTTCTTTATCATGCTAAGAGGAGCAGGAAAAAGCAAAAAATTTCAGAATTGCACCTTGCAATGCGGAGAAATTACTGTTTGTGCTTTTACAATATTCATTGATTTTTGCCATTGAAAAACATCATGTTATTCATATACCAGAAATGTTTGAAGCTACTGACTGAATGAAAGGAGCTGGCATCTCACTCTCTTTGAATCTTCTTTATCATGCTAAGAGGAGCAGGAAAAAGCAAAAAATTTCAGAATTGCACCTTGCAATGCGGAGAAATTACTGTTTGTGCATTTACAATATTCATTGATTTTTGCCATTGAAAAACGTCCAGAAATGATTGAAGCTACTGACTGAATGAAAGGAGCTGGCATCTCACTCTCTTTGAATCTTCTTTATCATGCTAAGAGGAGCAGGAAAAAGCAAAAAATTTCAGAATTGCACCTTGCAATGCGGAGAAATTACTGTTTGTGCATTTACAATATTCATTGATTTTTGCCATTGAAAAACATCATGTTATTCATATACCAGAAATGATTGAAGCTACTGACTGAATGAAAGGAGCTGGCATCTCGCTCTCTTTGAATCTTCTTTATCATGCTAAGAGGAGCAGGAAAAAGCAAAAAATTTCAGAATTGCACCTTGCAATGCGGAGAAATTACTGTTTGTGCATTTACAATATTCATTGATTTTTGCCATTGAAAAACGTCCAGAAATGATTGAAGCTACTGACTGAATGAAAGGAGCTGGCATCTCACTCTCTTTGAATCTTCTTTATCATGCTAAGAGGAGCAGGAAAAAGCAAAAAATTTCAGAATTGCACCTTGCAATGTGGAGAAATTACTGTTTGTGCATTTACAATATTCATTGATTTTTGCCATTGAAAAACATCATGTTATTCATATACCAGAAATGATTGAAGCTACTGACTGAATGAAAGGAGCTGGCATCTCACTCTCTTTGAATCTTCTTTATCATGCTAAGAGGAGCAGGAAAAAGCAAAAAATTTCAGAATTGCACCTTGCAATGCGGAGAAATTACTGTTTGTGCATTTACAATATTCATTGATTTTTGCCATTGAAAAACGTCCAGAAATGATTGAAGCTACTGACTGAATGAAAGGAGCTGGCATCTCACTCTCTTTGAATCTTCTTTATCATGCTAAGAGGAGCAGGAAAAAGCAAAAAATTTCAGAATTGCACCTTGCAATGCGGAGAAATTACTGTTTGTGCTTTTACAATATTCATTGATTTTTGCCATTGAAAAACATCATGTTATTCATATACCAGAAATGTTTGAAGCTACTGACTGAATGAAAGGAGCTGGCATCTCACTCTCTTTGAATCTTCTTTATCATGCTAAGAGGAGCAGGAAAAAGCAAAAAATTTCAGAATTGCACCTTGCAATGCGGAGAAATTACTGTTTGTGCATTTACAATATTCATTGATTTTTGCCATTGAAAAACGTCCAGAAATGATTGAAGCTACTGACTGAATGAAAGGAGCTGGCATCTCACTCTCTTTGAATCTTCTTTATCATGCTAAGAGGAGCAGGAAAAAGCAAAAAATTTCAGAATTGCAACTTGCAATGCGGAGAAATTACTGTTTGTGCATTTACAATATTCATTGATTTTTGCCATTGAAAAACATCATGTTATTCATATACCAGAAATGATTGAAGCTACTGACTGAATGAAAGGAGCTGGCATCTCACTCTCTTTGAATCTTCTTTATCATGCTAAGAGGAGCAGGAAAAAGCAAAAAATTTCAGAATTGCACCTTGCAATGCGGAGAAATTACTGTTTGTGCATTTACAATATTCATTGATTTTTGCCATTGAAAAACGTCCAGAAATGATTGAAGCTACTGACTGAATGAAAGGAGCTGGCATCTCACTCTCTTTGAATCTTCTTTATCATGCTAAGAGGAGCAGGAAAAAGCAAAAAATTTCAGAATTGCACCTTGCAATGCGGAGAAATTACTGTTTGTGCATTTACAATATTCATTGATTTTTGCCATTGAAAAACGTCCAGAAATGATTGAAGCTACTGACTGAATGAAAGGAGCTGGCATCTCACTCTCTTTGAATCTTCTTTATCATGCTAAGAGGAGCAGGAAAAAGCAAAAAATTTCAGAATTGCACCTTGCAATGCGGAGAAATTACTGTTTGTGCATTTACAATATTCATTGATTTTTGCCATTGAAAAACATCATGTTATTCATATACCAGAAATGTTTGAAGCTACTGACTGAATGAAAGGAGCTGGCATCTCACTCTCTTTGAATCTTCTTTATCATGCTAAGAGGAGCAGGAAAAAGCAAAAAATTTCAGAATTGCACCTTGCAATGCGGAGAAATTACTGTTTGTGCATTTACAATATTCATTGATTTTTGCCATTGAAAAACGTCCAGAAATGATTGAAGCTACTGACTGAATGAAAGGAGCTGGCATCTCACTCTCTTTGAATCTTCTTTATCATGCTAAGAGGAGCAGGAAAAAGCAAAAAATTTCAGAATTGCACCTTGCAATGCGGAGAAATTACTGTTTGTGCATTTACAATATTCATTGATTTTTGCCATTGAAAAACATCATGTTATTCATATACCAGAAATGATTGAAGCTACTGACTGAATGAAAGGAGCTGGCATCTCGCTCTCTTTGAATCTTCTTTATCATGCTAAGAGGAGCAGGAAAAAGCAAAAAATTTCAGAATTGCACCTTGCAATGCGGAGAAATTACTGTTTGTGCATTTACAATATTCATTGATTTTTGCCATTGAAAAACGTCCAGAAGAGATTGAAGCTACTGACTGAATGAAAGGAGCTGGCATCTCACTCTCTTTGAATCTTCTTTATCATGCTAAGAGGAGCAGGAAAAAGCAAAAAATTTCAGAATTGCACCTTGCAATGTGGAGAAATTACTGTTTGTGCATTTACAATATTCATTGATTTTTGCCATTGAAAAACATCATGTTATTCATATACCAGAAATGATTGAAGCTACTGACTGAATGAAAGGAGCTGGCATCTCACTCTCTTTGAATCTTCTTTATCATGCTAAGAGGAGCAGGAAAAAGCAAAAAATTTCAGAATTGCACCTTGCAATGCGGAGAAATTACTGTTTGTGCATTTACAATATTCATTGATTTTTGCCATTGAAAAACGTCCAGAAATGATTGAAGCTACTGACTGAATGAAAGGAGCTGGCATCTCACTCTCTTTGAATCTTCTTTATCATGCTAAGAGGAGCAGGAAAATCAAAAAATTTCAGAATTGCACCTTGCAATGCGGAGAAATTACTGTTTGTGCTTTTACAATATTCATTGATTTTTGCCATTGAAAAACATCATGTTATTCATATACCAGAAATGTTTGAAGCTACTGACTGAATGAAAGGAGCTGGCATCTCACTCTCTTTGAATCTTCTTTATCATGCTAAGAGGAGCAGGAAAAAGCAAAAAATTTCAGAATTGCACCTTGCAATGCGGAGAAATTACTGTTTGTGCATTTACAATATTCATTGATTTTTGCCATTGAAAAACGTCCAGAAATGATTGAAGCTACTGACTGAATGAAAGGAGCTGGCATCTCACTCTCTTTGAATCTTCTTTATCATGCTAAGAGGAGCAGGAAAAAGCAAAAAATTTCAGAATTGCACCTTGCAATGCGGAGAAATTACTGTTTGTGCATTTACAATATTCATTGATTTTTGCCATTGAAAAACGTCCAGAAATGATTGAAGCTACTGACTGAATGAAAGGAGCTGGCATCTCACTCTCTTTGAATCTTCTTTATCATGCTAAGAGGAGCAGGAAAAAGCAAAAAATTTCAGAATTGCAACTTGCAATGCGGAGAAATTACTGTTTGTGCATTTACAATATTCATTGATTTTTGCCATTGAAAAACATCATGTTATTCATATACCAGAAATGATTGAAGCTACTGACTGAATGAAAGGAGCTGGCATCTCACTCTCTTTGAATCTTCTTTATCATGCTAAGAGGAGCAGGAAAAAGCAAAACATTTCAGAATTGCACCTTGCAATGCGGAGAAATTACTGTTTGTGCATTTACAATATTCATTGATTTTTGCCATTGAAAAACGTCCAGAAATGATTGAAGCTACTGACTGAATGAAAGGAGCTGGCATCTCACTCTCTTTGAATCTTCTTTATCATGCTAAGAGGAGCAGGAAAAAGCAAAAAATTTCAGAATTGCACCTTGCAATGCGGAGAAATTACTGTTTGTGCATTTACAATATTCATTGATTTTTGCCATTGAAAAACGTCCAGAAATGATTGAAGCTACTGACTGAATGAAAGGAGCTGGCATCTCACTCTCTTTGAATCTTCTTTATCATGCTAAGAGGAGCAGGAAAAAGCAAAAAATTTCAGAATTGCACCTTGCAATGCGGAGAAATTACTGTTTGTGCATTTACAATATTCATTAATTTTTGCCATTGAAAACATCATGTTATTCATATCCCAGAAATGTTTGAAGCTACTGACTGAATGAAAGAAGCTGGCATCTCACTCTCTTTGAATCTTCTTTATCATGCTAAGAGGAGCAGGAAAAAGCAAAAAATTTCAGAATTGCACCTTGCAATGCGGAGAAATTACTGTTTGTGCATTTACAATATTCATTGATTTTTGCCATTGAAAAACGTCCAGAAATGATTGAAGCTACTGACTGAATGAAAGGAGCTGGCATCTCACTCTCTTTGAATCTTCTTTATCATGCTAAGTGGAGCAGGAAAAAGCAAAAAATTTCAGAATTGCACCTTGCAATGCGGAGAAATTACTGTTTGTGCATTTACAATATTCATTGATTTTTGCCATTGAAAAACATCATGTTATTCATATACCAGAAATGTTTGAAGCTACTGACTGAATGAAAGGAGCTGGCATCTCACTCTCTTTGAATCTTCTTTATCATGCTAAGAGGAGCAGGAAAAAGCAAAAAATTTCAGAATTGCACCTTGCAATGCGGAGAAATTACTGTTTGTGCATTTACAATATTCATTGATTTTTGCCATTGAAAAACGTCCAGAAATGATTGAAGCTACTGACTGAATGAAAGGAGCTGGCATCTCACTCTCTTTGAATCTTCTTTATCATGCTAAGAGGAGCAGGAAAATGCAAGAAATTTCAGAATTGCACCTTGCAATGCGGAGAAATTACTGTTTGTGCATTTACAATATTCATTGATTTTTGCCATTGAAAAACATCCAGAAATGATTGAAGCTACTGACTGAATGAAAGGAGCTGGCATCTCACTCTCTTTGAATCTTCTTTATCATGCTAAGAGGAGCAGGAAAAAGCCAAAAATTTCAGAATTGCACCTTGCAATGCGGAGAAATTACTGTTTGTGCATTTACAATATTCATTGATTTTTGCCATTGAAAAACATCATGTTATTCATATACCAGAAATGATTGAAGCTACTGACTGAATGAAAGGAGCTGGCATCTCACTCTCTTTGAATCTTCTTTATCATGCAAAGAGGAGCAGGAAAAAGCAAAAAATTTCAGAATTGCACCTTGCAATGCGGAGAAATTACTGTTTGTGCATTTACAATATTCATTGATTTTTGCCATTGAAAAACGTCCAGAAATGATTGAAGCTACTGACTGAATGAAAGGAGCTGGCATCTCACTCTCTTTGAATCTTCTTTATCATGCTAAGAGGAGCAGGAAAAAGCAAAAAATTTCAGAATTGCACCTTGCAATGCGGAGAAATTACTGTTTGTGCATTTACAATATTCATTGATTTTTGCCATTGAAAAACGTCCAGAAATGATTGAAGCAACTGACTGAATGAAAGGAGCTGGCATCTCACTCTCTTTGAATCTTCTTTATCATGCTAAGAGGAGCAGGAAAAAGCAAAAAATTTCAGAATTGCACCTTGCAATGCGGAGAAATTACTGTTTGTGCATTTACAATATTCATTGATTTTTGCCATTGAAAAACGTCCAGAAATAATTGAAGCTACTGACTGAATGAAAGGAGCTGGCATCTCACTCTCTTTGAATCTTCTTTATCATGCTAAGAGGAGCAGGAAAAAGCAAAAAATTTCAGAATTGCAACTTGCAATGCGGAGAAATTACTGTTTGTGCATTTACAATATTCATTGATTTTTGCCATTGAAAAACATCATGTTATTCATATACCAGAAATGATTGAAGCTACTGACTGAATGAAAGGAGCTGGCATCTCACTCTCTTTGAATCTTCTTTATCATGCTAAGAGGAGCAGGAAAAAGCAAAAAATTTCAGAATTGCACCTTGCAATGCGGAGAAATTACTGTTTGTGCATTTACAATATTCATTGATTTTTGCCATTGAAAAACGTCCAGAAATGATTGAAGCTACTGACTGAATGAAAGGAGCTGGCATCTCACTCTCTTTGAATCTTCTTTATCATGCTAAGAGGAGCAGGAAAAAGCAAAAAATTTCAGAATTGCACCTTGCAATGCGGAGAAATTACTGTTTGTGCTTTTACAATATTCATTGATTTTTGCCATTGAAAAACATCATGTTATTCATATACCAGAAATGTTTGAAGCTACTGACTGAATGAAAGGAGCTGGCATCTCACTCTCTTTGAATCTTCTTTATCATGCTAAGAGGAGCAGGAAAAAGCAAAAAATTTCAGAATTGCACCTTGCAATGCGGAGAAATTACTGTTTGTGCATTTACAATATTCATTGATTTTTGCCATTGAAAAATGTCCAGAAATGATTGAAGCTGCTGACTGAATGAAAGGAGCTGGCATCTCACTCTCTTTGAATCTTCTTTATCATGCTAAGAGGAGCAGGAAAAAGCAAAAAATTTCAGAATTGCACCTTGCAATGCGGAGAAATTACTGTTTGTGCATTTACAATATTCATTGATTTTTGCCATTGAAAAACATCATGTTATTCATATACCAGAAATGATTGAAGCTACTGACTGAATGAAAGGAGCTGGCATCTCACTCTCTTTGAATCTTCTTTATCATGCTAAGAGGAGCAGGAAAAAGCAAAAAATTTCAGAATTGCACCTTGCAATGCGGAGAAATTACTGTTTGTGCATTTACAATATTCATTGATTTTTGCCATTGAAAAACGTCCAGAAATGATTGAAGCTACTGACTGAATGAAAGGAGCTGGCATCTCACTCTCTTTGAATCTTCTTTATCATGCTAAGAGGAGCAGGAAAAAGCAAAAAATTTCAGAATTGCACCTTGCAATGCGGAGAAATTACTGTTTGTGCATTTACAATATTCATTGATTTTTGCCATTGAAAAACGTCCAGAAATGATTGAAGCTACTGACTGAATGAAAGGAGCTGGCATCTCACTCTCTTTGAATCTTCTTTATCATGCTAAGAGGAGCAGGAAAAAGCAAAAAATTTCAGAATTGCACCTTGCAATGCGGAGAAATTACTGTTTGTGCATTTACAATATTCATTGATTTTTGCCATTGAAAAACATCATGTTATTCATATACCAGAAATGATTGAAGCTACTGACTGAATGAAAGGAGCTGGCATCTCGCTCTCTTTGAATCTTCTTTATCATGCTAAGAGGAGCAGGAAAAAGCAAAAAATTTCAGAATTGCACCTTGCAATGCGGAGAAATTACTGTTTGTGCATTTACAATATTCATTGATTTTTGCCATTGAAAAACGTCCAGAAATGATTGAAGCTACTGACTGAATGAAAGGAGCTGGCATCTCACTCTCTTTGAATCTTCTTTATCATGCTAAGAGGAGCAGGAAAAAGCAAAAAATTTCAGAATTGCACCTTGCAATGTGGAGAAATTACTGTTTGTGCATTTACAATATTCATTGATTTTTGCCATTGAAAAACATCATGTTATTCATATACCAGAAATGATTGAAGCTACTGACTGAATGAAAGGAGCTGGCATCTCACTCTCTTTGAATCTTCTTTATCATGCTAAGAGGAGCAGGAAAAAGCAAAAAATTTCAGAATTGCACCTTGCAATGCGGAGAAATTACTGTTTGTGCATTTACAATATTCATTGATTTTTGCCATTGAAAAACGTCCAGAAATGATTGAAGCTACTGACTGAATGAAAGGAGCTGGCATCTCACTCTCTTTGAATCTTCTTTATCATGCTAAGAGGAGCAGGAAAAAGCAAAAAATTTCAGAATTGCACCTTGCAATGCGGAGAAATTACTGTTTGTGCTTTTACAATATTCATTGATTTTTGCCATTGAAAAACATCATGTTATTCATATACCAGAAATGTTTGAAGCTACTGACTGAATGAAAGGAGCTGGCATCTCACTCTCTTTGAATCTTCTTTATCATGCTAAGAGGAGCAGGAAAAAGCAAAAAATTTCAGAATTGCACCTTGCAATGCGGAGAAATTACTGTTTGTGCATTTACAATATTCATTGATTTTTGCCATTGAAAAACGTCCAGAAATGATTGAAGCTACTGACTGAATGAAAGGAGCTGGCATCTCACTCTCTTTGAATCTTCTTTATCATGCTAAGAGGAGCAGGAAAAAGCAAAAAATTTCAGAATTGCACCTTGCAATGCGGAGAAATTACTGTTTGTGCATTTACAATATTCATTGATTTTTGCCATTGAAAAACGTCCAGAAATGATTGAAGCTACTGACTGAATGAAAGGAGCTGGCATCTCACTCTCTTTGAATCTTCTTTATCATGCTAAGAGGAGCAGGAAAAAGCAAAAAATTTCAGAATTGCAACTTGCAATGCGGAGAAATTACTGTTTGTGCATTTACAATATTCATTGATTTTTGCCATTGAAAAACATCATGTTATTCATATACCAGAAATGATTGAAGCTACTGACTGAATGAAAGGAGCTGGCATCTCACTCTCTTTGAATCTTCTTTATCATGCTAAGAGGAGCAGGAAAAAGCAAAAAATTTCAGAATTGCACCTTGCAATGCGGAGAAATTACTGTTTGTGCATTTACAATATTCATTGATTTTTGCCATTGAAAAACGTCCAGAAATGATTGAAGCTACTGACTGAATGAAAGGAGCTGGCATCTCACTCTCTTTGAATCTTCTTTATCATGCTAAGAGGAGCAGGAAAAAGCAAAAAATTTCAGAATTGCACCTTGCAATGCGGAGAAATTACTGTTTGTGCATTTACAATATTCATTGATTTTTGCCATTGAAAAACATCATGTTATTCATATACCAGAAATGTTTGAAGCTACTGACTGAATGAAAGGAGCTGGCATCTCACTCTCTTTGAATCTTCTTTATCATGCTAAGAGGAGCAGGAAAAAGCAAAAAATTTCAGAATTGCACCTTGCAATGCGGAGAAATTACTGTTTGTGCTTTTACAATATTCATTGATTTTTGCCATTGAAAAATGTCCAGAAATGATTGAAGCTGCTGACTGAATGAAAGGAGCTGGCATCTCACTCTCTTTGAATCTTCTTTATCATGCTAAGAGGAGCAGGAAAAAGCAAAAAATTTCAGAATTGCACCTTGCAATGCGGAGAAATTACTGTTTGTGCATTTACAATATTCATTGATTTTTGCCATTGAAAAACATCATGTTATTCATATACCAGAAATGATTGAAGCTACTGACTGAATGAAAGGAGCTGGCATCTCACTCTCTTTGAATCTTCTTTATCATGCTAAGAGGAGCAGGAAAAAGCAAAAAATTTCAGAATTGCACCTTGCAATGCGGAGAAATTACTGTTTGTGCATTTACAATATTCATTGATTTTTGCCATTGAAAAACGTCCAGAAATGATTGAAGCTACTGACTGAATGAAAGGAGCTGGCATCTCACTCTCTTTGAATCTTCTTTATCATGCTAAGAGGAGCAGGAAAAAGCAAAAAATTTCAGAATTGCACCTTGCAATGCGGAGAAATTACTGTTTGTGCATTTACAATATTCATTGATTTTTGCCATTGAAAAACGTCCAGAAATGATTGAAGCTACTGACTGAATGAAAGGAGCTGGCATCTCACTCTCTTTGAATCTTCTTTATCATGCTAAGAGGAGCAGGAAAAAGCAAAAAATTTCAGAATTGCACCTTGCAATGCGGAGAAATTACTGTTTGTGCATTTACAATATTCATTGATTTTTGCCATTGAAAAACATCATGTTATTCATATACCAGAAATGTTTGAAGCTACTGACTGAATGAAAGGAGCTGGCATCTCACTCTCTTTGAATCTTCTTTATCATGCTAAGAGGAGCAGGAAAAAGCAAAAAATTTCAGAATTGCACCTTGCAATGCGGAGAAATTACTGTTTGTGCATTTACAATATTCATTGATTTTTGCCATTGAAAAACGTCCAGAAATGATTGAAGCTACTGACTGAATGAAAGGAGCTGGCATCTCACTCTCTTTGAATCTTCTTTATCATGCTAAGAGGAGCAGGAAAAAGCAAAAAATTTCAGAATTGCACCTTGCAATGCGGAGAAATTACTGTTTGTGCATTTACAATATTCATTGATTTTTGCCATTGAAAAACATCATGTTATTCATATACCAGAAATGATTGAAGCTACTGACTGAATGAAAGGAGCTGGCATCTCGCTCTCTTTGAATCTTCTTTATCATGCTAAGAGGAGCAGGAAAAAGCAAAAAATTTCAGAATTGCACCTTGCAATGCGGAGAAATTACTGTTTGTGCATTTACAATATTCATTGATTTTTGCCATTGAAAAACGTCCAGAAATGATTGAAGCTACTGACTGAATGAAAGGAGCTGGCATCTCACTCTCTTTGAATCTTCTTTATCATGCTAAGAGGAGCAGGAAAAAGCAAAAAATTTCAGAATTGCACCTTGCAATGCGGAGAAATTACTGTTTGTGCTTTTACAATATTCATTGATTTTTGCCATTGAAAAACATCATGTTATTCATATACCAGAAATGTTTGAAGCTACTGACTGAATGAAAGGAGCTGGCATCTCACTCTCTTTGAATCTTCTTTATCATGCTAAGAGGAGCAGGAAAAAGCAAAAAATTTCAGAATTGCACCTTGCAATGCGGAGAAATTACTGTTTGTGCATTTACAATATTCATTGATTTTTGCCATTGAAAAACGTCCAGAAATGATTGAAGCTACTGACTGAATGAAAGGAGCTGGCATCTCACTCTCTTTGAATCTTCTTTATCATGCTAAGAGGAGCAGGAAAAAGCAAAAAATTTCAGAATTGCACCTTGCAATGCGGAGAAATTACTGTTTGTGCATTTACAATATTCATTGATTTTTGCCATTGAAAAACGTCCAGAAATGATTGAAGCTACTGACTGAATGAAAGGAGCTGGCATCTCACTCTCTTTGAATCTTCTTTATCATGCTAAGAGGAGCAGGAAAAAGCAAAAAATTTCAGAATTGCAACTTGCAATGCGGAGAAATTACTGTTTGTGCATTTACAATATTCATTGATTTTTGCCATTGAAAAACATCATGTTATTCATATACCAGAAATGATTGAAGCTACTGACTGAATGAAAGGAGCTGGCATCTCACTCTCTTTGAATCTTCTTTATCATGCTAAGAGGAGCAGGAAAAAGCAAAAAATTTCAGAATTGCACCTTGCAATGCGGAGAAATTACTGTTTGTGCATTTACAATATTCATTGATTTTTGCCATTGAAAAACGTCCAGAAATGATTGAAGCTACTGACTGAATGAAAGGAGCTGGCATCTCACTCTCTTTGAATCTTCTTTATCATGCTAAGAGGAGCAGGAAAAAGCAAAAAATTTCAGAATTGCACCTTGCAATGCGGAGAAATTACTGTTTGTGCATTTACAATATTCATTGATTTTTGCCATTGAAAAACATCATGTTATTCATATACCAGAAATGATTGAAGCTACTGACTGAATGAAAGGAGCTGGCATCTCACTCTCTTTGAATCTTCTTTATCATGCTAAGAGGAGCAGGAAAAAGCAAAAAATTTCAGAATTGCACCTTGCAATGCGGAGAAATTACTGTTTGTGCATTTACAATATTCATTGATTTTTGCCATTGAAAAACGTCCAGAAATGATTGAAGCTACTGACTGAATGAAAGGAGCTGGCATCTCACTCTCTTTGAATCTTCTTTATCATGCTAAGAGGAGCAGGAAAAAGCAAAAAATTTCAGAATTGCACCTTGCAATGCGGAGAAATTACTGTTTGTGCATTTACAATATTCATTGATTTTTGCCATTGAAAAACGTCCAGAAATGATTGAAGCTACTGACTGAATGAAAGGAGCTGGCATCTCACTCTCTTTGAATCTTCTTTATCATGCTAAGAGGAGCAGGAAAAAGCAAAAAATTTCAGAATTGCACCTTGCAATGCGGAGAAATTACTGTTTGTGCATTTACAATATTCATTGATTTTTGCCATTGAAAAACATCATGTTATTCATATACCAGAAATGTTTGAAGCTACTGACTGAATGAAAGGAGCTGGCATCTCACTCTCTTTGAATCTTCTTTATCATGCTAAGAGGAGCAGGAAAAAGCAAAAAATTTCAGAATTGCACCTTGCAATGCGGAGAAATTACTGTTTGTGCTTTTACAATATTCATTGATTTTTGCCATTGAAAAACATCATGTTATTCATATACCAGAAATGTTTGAAGCTACTGACTGAATGAAAGGAGCTGGCATCTCACTCTCTTTGAATCTTCTTTATCATGCTAAGAGGAGCAGGAAAAAGCAAAAAATTTCAGAATTGCACCTTGCAATGCGGAGAAATTACTGTTTGTGCATTTACAATATTCATTGATTTTTGCCATTGAAAAACGTTATTCAATCCAGAAATGATTGAAGCTACTGACTGAATGAAAGGAGCTGGCATCTCACTCTCTTTGAATCTTCTTTATCATGCTAAGAGGAGCAGGAAAAAGCAAAAAATTTCAGAATTGCACCTTGCAATGCGGAGAAATTACTGTTTGTGCTTTTACAATATTCATTGATTTTTGCCATTGAAAAACATCATGTTATTCATATACCAGAAATGTTTGAAGCTACTGACTGAATGAAAGGAGCTGGCATCTCACTCTCTTTGAATCTTCTTTATCATGCTAAGAGGAGCAGGAAAAAGCAAAAAATTTCAGAATTGCACCTTGCAATGCGGAGAAATTACTGTTTGTGCATTTACAATATTCATTGATTTTTGCCATTGAAAAACATCATGTAATCCTATCCAGAAATGATTGAAGCTACTGACTGAATGAAAGGAGCTGGCATCTCACTCTCTTTGAATCTTCTTTATCATGCTAAGAGGAGCAGGAAAAAGCAAAAAATTTCAGAATTGCACCTTGCAATGCGGAGAAATTACTGTTTGTGCATTTACAATATTCATTGATTTTTGCCATTGAAAAACGTCCAGAAATGATTGAAGCTACTGACTGAATGAAAGGAGCTGGCATCTCACTCTCTTTGAATCTTCTTTATCATGCTAAGAGGAGCAGGAAAAAGCAAAAAATTTCAGAATTGCAACTTGCAATGCGGAGAAATTACTGTTTGTGCATTTACAATATTCATTGATTTTTGCCATTGAAAAACATCATGTTATTCATATACCAGAAATGATTGAAGCTACTGACTGAATGAAAGGAGCTGGCATCTCACTCTCTTTGAATCTTCTTTATCATGCTAAGAGGAGCAGGAAAAAGCAAAAAATTTCAGAATTGCACCTTGCAATGCGGAGAAATTACTGTTTGTGCATTTACAATATTCATTGATTTTTGCCATTGAAAAACGTCCAGAAATGATTGAAGCTACTGACTGAATGAAAGGAGCTGGCATCTCACTCTCTTTGAATCTTCTTTATCATGCTAAGAGGAGCAGGAAAAAGCAAAAAATTTCAGAATTGCACCTTGCAATGCGGAGAAATTACTGTTTGTGCTTTTACAATATTCATTGATTTTTGCCATTGAAAAACATCATGTTATTCATATACCAGAAATGTTTGAAGCTACTGACTGAATGAAAGGAGCTGGCATCTCACTCTCTTTGAATCTTCTTTATCATGCTAAGAGGAGCAGGAAAAAGCAAAAAATTTCAGAATTGCACCTTGCAATGCGGAGAAATTACTGTTTGTGCATTTACAATATTCATTGATTTTTGCCATTGAAAAACGTACTCCAGAAATGATTGAAGCTACTGACTGAATGAAAGGAGCTGGCATCTCACTCTCTTTGAATCTTCTTTATCATGCTAAGAGGAGCAGGAAAAAGCAAAAAATTTCAGAATTGCACCTTGCAATGCGGAGAAATTACTGTTTGTGCATTTACAATATTCATTGATTTTTGCCATTGAAAAACTCATGTTTAATCTATACCCAGAAATGATTGAAGCTACTGACTGAATGAAAGGAGCTGGCATCTCACTCTCTTTGAATCTTCTTTATCATGCTAAGAGGAGCAGGAAAAAGCAAAAAATTTCAGAATTGCACCTTGCAATGCGGAGAAATTACTGTTTGTGCATTTACAATATTCATTGATTTTTGCCATTGAAAAACATCATGTTATTCATATACCAGAAATGATTGAAGCTACTGACTGAATGAAAGGAGCTGGCATCTCACTCTCTTTGAATCTTCTTTGTCATGCTAAGAGGAGCAGGAAAAAGCAAAAAATTTCAGAATTGCACCTTGCAATGCGGAGAAATTACTGTTTGTGCATTTACAATATTCATTGATTTTTGCCATTGAAAAACGTCCAGAAATGATTGAAGCTACTGACTGAATGAAAGGAGCTGGCATCTCACTCTCTTTGAATCTTCTTTATCATGCTAAGAGGAGCAGGAAAAAGCAAAAAAATTCAGAATTGCACCTTGCAATGCGGAGAAATTACTGTTTGTGCATTTACAATATTCATTGATTTTTGCCATTGAAAAACGTCCAGAAATGATTGAAGCTACTGACTGAATGAAAGGAGCTGGCATCTCACTCTCTTTGAATCTTCTTTATCATGCTAAGAGGAGCAGGAAAAAGCAAAAAATTTCAGAATTGCACCTTGCAATGCGGAGAAATTACTGTTTGTGCATTTACAATATTCATTGATTTTTGCCATTGAAAAACATCATGTTATTCATATACCAGAAATGTTTGTAGCTACTGACTGAATGAAAGGAGCTGGCATCTCACTCTCTTTGAATCTTCTTTATCATGCTAAGAGGAGCAGGAAAAAGCAAAAAATTTCAGAATTGCACCTTGCAATGCGGAGAAATTACTGTTTGTGCATTTACAATATTCATTGATTTTTGCCATTGAAAAACGTCCAGAAATGATTGAAGCTACTGACTGAATGAAAGGAGCTGGCATCTCACTCTCTTTGAATCTTCTTTATCATGCTAAGAGGAGCAGGAAAAAGCAAAAAATTTCAGAATTGCACCTTGCAATGCGGAGAAATTACTGTTTGTGCATTTACAATATTCATTGATTTTTGCCATTGAAAAACGTCCAGAAATGATTGAAGCTACTGACTGAATGAAAGGAGCTGGCATCTCACTCTCTTTGAATCTTCTTTATCATGCTAAGAGGAGCAGGAAAAAGCAAAAAATTTCAGAATTGCACCTTGCAATGCGGAGAAATTACTCTTTGTGCATTTACAATATTCATTGATTTTTGCCATTGAAAAACATCATGTTATTCATATACCAGAAATGTTTGAAGCTACTGACTGAATGAAAGGAGCTGGCATCTCACTCTCTTTGAATCTTCTTTATCATGCTAAGAGGAGCAGGAAAAAGCAAAAAATTTCAGAATTGCACCTTGCAATGCGGAGAAATTACTGTTTGTGCATTTACAATATTCATTGATTTTTGCCATTGAAAAACATCATGTTATTCATATACCAGAAATGTTTGAAGCTACTGACTGAATGAAAGGAGCTGGCATCTCACTCTCTTTGAATCTTCTTTATCATGCTAAGAGGAGCAGGAAAAAGCAAAAATTTCAGAATTGCACCTTGCAATGCGGAGAAATTACTGTTTGTGCATTTACAATATTCATTGATTTTTGCCATTGAAAAACGTCCAGAAATGATTGAAGCTACTGACTGAATGAAAGGAGCTGGCATCTCACTCTCTTTGAATCTTCTTTATCATGCTAAGAGGAGCAGGAAAAAGCAAAAAATTTCAGAATTGCACCTTGCAATGCGGAGAAATTACTGTTTGTGCATTTACAATATTCATTGATTTTTGCCATTGAAAAACATCATGTTATTCATATACCAGAAATGATTGAAGCTACTGACTGAATGAAAGGAGCTGGCATCTCGCTCTCTTTGAATCTTCTTTATCATGCTAAGAGGAGCAGGAAAAAGCAAAAAATTTCAGAATTGCACCTTGCAATGCGGAGAAATTACTGTTTGTGCATTTACAATATTCATTGATTTTTGCCATTGAAAAACTCAGTGTATTCATTACCAGAAATGATTGAAGCTACTGACTGAATGAAAGGAGCTGGCATCTCACTCTCTTTGAATCTTCTTTATCATGCTAAGAGGAGCAGGAAAAAGCAAAAAAATTCAGAATTGCACCTTGCAATGCGGAGAAATTACTGTTTGTGCATTTACAATATTCATTGATTTTTGCCATTGAAAAACGTCCAGAAATGATTGAAGCTACTGACTGAATGAAAGGAGCTGGCATCTCACTCTCTTTGAATCTTCTTTATCATGCTAAGAGGAGCAGGAAAAAGCAAAAATTTCAGAATTGCACCTTGCAATGCGGAGAAATTACTGTTTGTGCATTTACAATATTCATTGATTTTTGCCATTGAAAAACATCATGTTATTCATATACCAGAAATGTTTGTAGCTACTGACTGAATGAAAGGAGCTGGCATCTCACTCTCTTTGAATCTTCTTTATCATGCTAAGAGGAGCAGGAAAAAGCAAAAAATTTCAGAATTGCACCTTGCAATGCGGAGAAATTACTGTTTGTGCATTTACAATATTCATTGATTTTTGCCATTGAAAAACGTCCAGAAATGATTGAAGCTACTGACTGAATGAAAGGAGCTGGCATCTCACTCTCTTTGAATCTTCTTTATCATGCTAAGAGGAGCAGGAAAAAGCAAAAAATTTCAGAATTGCACCTTGCAATGCGGAGAAATTACTGTTTGTGCATTTACAATATTCATTGATTTTTGCCATTGAAAAACGTCCAGAAATGATTGAAGCTACTGACTGAATGAAAGGAGCTGGCATCTCACTCTCTTTGAATCTTCTTTATCATGCTAAGAGGAGCAGGAAAAAGCAAAAAATTTCAGAATTGCACCTTGCAATGCGGAGAAATTACTCTTTGTGCATTTACATTATTCAATGATTTTTGCCATTGAAAAACATCATGTTATTCATATACCAGAAATGTTTGAAGCTACTGACTGAATGAAAGGAGCTGGCATCTCACTCTCTTTGAATCTTCTTTATCATGCTAAGAGGAGCAGGAAAAAGCAAAAAATTTCAGAATTGCACCTTGCAATGCGGAGAAATTACTGTTTGTGCATTTACAATATTCATTGATTTTTGCCATTGAAAAACATCATGTTATTCATATACCAGAAATGTTTGAAGCTACTGACTGAATGAAAGGAGCTGGCATCTCACTCTCTTTGAATCTTCTTTATCATGCTAAGAGGAGCAGGAAAAAGCAAAAAATTTCAGAATTGCACCTTGCAATGCGGAGAAATTACTGTTTGTGCATTTACAATATTCATTGATTTTTGCCATTGAAAAACGTCCAGAAATGATTGAAGCTACTGACTGAATGAAAGGAGCTGGC